>NW_023046260.1:0-62500 GCF_011762505.2 Arvicanthis niloticus
CTCTCTCTCTCTCTCTCTCTCTCTTGCTCATTCTCTCTCTCTTATCTCTCTCTTAAACACACACAGACACACATACATATACACACATACATACACATATACATACACACATATACATACACAGGTACATACATACACAGATACACACACATATACATACACAGATACACACATACATACACATATATACATACACAGATACACACATATACATGCATACACAGATACACACATATACATGCACATATACAGACATATATTCACACATAGACACACAAATACACATACATACACAGATACACACACACATACACATATACAAACACATTCACATATGCATACATACACAGATACACACACACATACACATATACAAACACATTCACATATGCATACATACACAGATACACACAGATACACACACACATATACAAACACATTCACATATGCATACATACACAGATACACATACACACATGGACACACACATGCACACACACACAGTGCTTACTCATCTTCTTGAGTGTCTGTCGGGCCTTCTTCTATCTGTCTGTCTATGTCTCTCAACACAAGAAGAACGTAAACAAAACATACTTAGGGGTTGCTGTAAAGCAAGGACATGGTGATTCTAATTTTCTTTATGTGGTTTTAAATTCCCTCACTTCCCTGAAAGAAAAAGGAACATGTGTTATTTATATTGCCAGGGGAAGCACAAGTCTTACAAAAACCCTGATCTTGCACAGTGATTGTGGGATGGCTGAGCCAGGGAGGGATGTAAAGGGCCAGCATCCCTGAGGCCAACGGCCCACAGCCACATTCCCTTACCTCACTAGCCATGACCCCATCCCAAGGCCCTGCCCACTCTGAGCCTTCACGCCTCACCTGTGGAGAAATGATGCTGATTCTGGGGGCAACTGGTGACTAACAGGGTGATCTATATAAATGGGGTCATGCAAACAGTAGTCTCCAACTTCAGATCCTTGGCCTCAGTGGAAAATCCCAGCTGGATCGTCCTCAAACTTTTAGAAGTACATACCCAAACTGTGGCCAAGAACTTCTGGACAGTGCTGTTCACTGGGAGTGGGAAAATTGGAACTGCTCCTTTCTGACCTGCAGGGGATATTTATAGGCCCCATGCCCAATCACTGCTGCAACCAGAGCTCTCTCTACAAACTTACTGGCTCCTTAGCTTGACCATAAAACTCAGAAGATATTTGAGAGGGCCCAGACTCCAGCCTTTATACCACATGAAAGCGACTCTCATCCCTGTCCTAGTTAGCTGCAATCAGTCCCTGCAGGAAACAGGCAAGAGAGGGAGGAAGCTGGGGAGGATTTGGGGGTTGGGGGGAGCCCGCTTGTTGGATCAAAGCGGTCTGTGGGCCTGCAGCTGTAAAGGGTTCTCCCTCTACAGGAACTCACCAAGAACAGCACATAGTATATGCTCAGTAAAAGTTGACTAACTTGAGTGTTAGGATCTTTGGGTAAAATCAGGATGAGATATGGTACAGGGTGGGGGTGTCGCCTTCTGGAAGATGAGAAGTTGAAGCACATCATTTGATAAATGTAGCCTTCTCCCCATGCCCAAGGAAGTATAAAGTTGGCTTGGGTCCAGCTCAGCAGTAGGAGAAAGCAAGCCCCCACCTCTGCCCCAATCTCAGGCACAAATGCATACTACCTCTCAGTCAAGTGAAGACATTTCCGGAGGCCGGCCCGAGAGAGCCCACTTGGAGTTGTACCTGTAAGTACCTCAAGCCAAGTTTCCCCAAATCAAGGCACTGAGTAATAAAGCCCGACCTGCTCTCCTGAAGCCTTTCCCTGTCTTCAACTTCCCTTTAAGTTCAACGTGTGTTTGAATTTGGGGGAAACACGAACCACATGTTTTAATCCATCAACACTTAAATCATCAAAACGTTGGAGGCCGACAATTTTGGGGGCCGTCGGGAATGGTGGAGCCTTTAAAAGACTTTCCTCTACTTCTCTAGCAATCAGAAGTAGCCTGTTTTTTTTTTTCCTAGAAGAAAACTGGATTTCACCTCTAAAGAGGCTGCTGTGCTCTGTTCCCACCTCAGTACCCTCAGGGGCTGCAGGACTTGGAACTTGGCAAGAGTCGTGGTTGGGACAGATGTGCAGAACTTTTTTGCTGTGCAAGAAGCTCCATGCTTCTCTCCCTCCCTGTGCTGCTGTCAGGACCCCGGAGGAAGAAGCAGTAAGTGAAAGTTTTAACACTAAGAACCATGGGGAGGGTGGGGGGAGACAGACAGACAGACAGACAGACAGATACATATGGGGACACTGGTTTCACCCACATGGCAGGCTGACAGACACTAGTCATCTGACCACTGCACTACAGGTAAGGTTTCTTACCCTTGATGGTTGTCACACCTATATGTCAAGGTCATAGGCAGGGTTATCATCAATAGCCACTCTGCAACTCAGCCAAGCAAACGTAAATTCATAAAAGCCAGACCCCTCGCAGAGCCAGGAGGACACAGTCCCATGCGCTGAGCATGTCCTACACTTACGTATTTGACAGGCTCTGACCTCAGCAGCCACAGGCCACTTATTTGCTAAGAATTAGCAACTAGTGTAGCAGGTACAGCTGACAGTGGGATGTCCCCAACCACAGCCAGATCTGTGACCCTCTTCCTGTGTGCCACAAAGCAGGGTGGAAATGAAGAAACATCCACCCCTTTCACCCTTGATCGGAGACTAGGGGACCCCAACTCTATGCTAAGGAGGCGTGACAGGGGAGAGAGTATTATTGCTATTGGTGCTGAGATTAGGAGAAAGCCGAAGATTAGGGGAAGGCCCAAAGGCAGAGCAATGCTTAGCTTATATGACACCCTAGATTCAATCCCCAGTAACAGAAAAAGCAGACATTATTGGTTCTGGCATTGATGTCTATAAGGGTGGTCTTTCCAGGCCCACCCATGCCCTTCCATCCTCTTCTCTCTCTCTCTCCAGCAGGTGTGGAAGTTAGGTGCAGGTAGAGTTGCAAGCCCATAAATATCATGGAGCCAGAGTGGGTAGGTCTCATTTCTGGCTCCATTGTGTGCAGGTGGTGAGGTGCTCAAACATCTCTGTCCTTTTGAATGCCCTGCTGTGGAATCAGATCAATAGGAGCTCACAGCGCCTGCTGTGTCCAGCCTGTGGCACCTCCCCCATGCACTGGCTATTAGCATGGTCCTTTATGTTAACCCAAAGAGTAACAGCAACTTGAAGCACACGCAAAACACAACCATGTGACCCAGCGTCAGCTCTCATGAGCACTAGTTGTTTCTTCCTTTCCCTTCACTGCCCCTCTTCCCCACCATGATCTACATCAAAAGAGAACAAAGCTGATCAAGGCACAACCAGACCCGCTCACTCTGTGAACCTGGAGGAAAGGAGAGTTGAAGCCCAATTCCAGCAGGCCCTTAAAGACAGGAGGCACACAGTACACAGTTGGGACACAGAGCCCTGCCCCAGGCTGAACAGCACCTTCAACAGAATAGTTCCCAAGCCCCTGCCACTGCAACCAAAGAGGGCAATGACCTTGGTGCCATGTTACCCTCCAGGGTGGGAGGCGGCGAGAGTCTGATCACATCAGGTCTAAAACAGGTACAGGAACAAGGGGACATTGAGCCTGATCCAGTGGCCACTTTCCTCGGGGCCAATGAGGGTTTTCCCAGAGTCTACACCTTCAATGATTCAACAAAGAGATACACATGAAGGAGAGACACTGAGAGATACAGAAGACAGACCGTACTAAAAAGGGAATCAGGAAGGAGGAGGGGAAGGGGGAGGTGAAGGGGGAGGGGAAGGGATGGAAGGCATTTGGGAGGTGGCAAAAACTGAATCCATTCTTTCCCAACCAATCAGCTCTTGCCCCTGCAAACATTAGCTACCTCACCCATGGGATTCCTGACCATGGAACTCTCTCCACCTCCACGTGCCTTAAGAGTCATTGCCAGGGAGGAATGGGTCATAGCCTTGGCCAGTCTACTCTGAGTTAAAGTACTGCCCTGCACATCAAGTTGGACAACGGTAGACAAGATTATTAGTTTTCTTTGCACCTCCATCTTCGCATCAGAAAGGTGGAAGGCCAAAAGCCAAGACTTCTACTCTCACCCAAAAGGAAAAGTGTTAGCCACTACTTCCAGGCCCCTTACTGGTTCACCTCCCCATCTAATTCACAGGCTAAATTTGGCCCTAATACCCACTAATAAATCTCCCCCACACATACATACTGGTCATCATAAATGGCCCCTGGTCCCAAGGGAGGACTGTTGAGCTTGCATCCACCCTCTGGTGTCCTTGAGGATGGAGGTATCACAGTCATGACTGGCCTTCTCACTGATCCTTTGTCCCAGGACATATTCCCTTGGGTGAGATCTTTCTCCCTCCTTGAGAGGCGCTCACAGTCCGGAGAGTCACCCTCTGCTACCCCTGCCACCTGGTGGGCAGTAGAAGATTGTAATTGGTACCATTTTGTATACCATCAGTACCAACTCAACGTGACTCTCACCTCACTCTTTCCAGAAAGACACTGTCGACTCCAAACCAGGAAAATCAAAGGTCATCTCAAGCAGATTGGGAAAAGTTTGTTCACATTCTCTAAAACCTGATAGTTTCCTTACCGGTGGGAGATCCACAGTAGATGATCAGAGAGGTAGTTGTTTGAAGAGGTTTGGAAAGCCCCAAAAGCATTCTCCATCACAAGCTTCCTCAGGATGCTCCAGCCTCTAGGGTCAAGGAACGACTAAAGATCTTAGAGAGTTGTGAGTGAGAAGATAAATGAGACAGATGGCCAGCCTGTCAGTCCATTCAGACTAAGTCTGGGATCGGTGACAAGAACCTTTCTCTCCACCTAACCCGGAAAATGACCCTTGTTTTATAACTTGGCCTGTCTTCCCTAAGAAGTAACTAGAAACAAGTTCGGTCCTGAGAAGTATGTGCATGCTATTTACCATCTTATTTGAGCTTCTGGGACAGACCTCTTAGTTCCTTTAGAGTGAGCTGGGGGAAACTTCTAAAGGACAATGGTGAAAAAAAAAAAATATATATATATATGTGTGTGTGTGTGTGTGTGTGTGTGTGTGTGTGTGTGTATATATATATATATATATATATATGTATATATACATATATATTTTTTCACCATTGTCCTTTGGAGGTTCCCCCAGCTCACTCGAATATATATATATATATATATATATATATATATGTATATATGTGTGTGTATATATATATATACATATATGTGTGTATATATATATGTATATATGCATATACATATGTGTGTATATGTATATATATACATACATATACGCATATATATGTATATGTATGTGTATATATGTATATATATAATCAACTTCAAAGTCAGGAAGTACTGGGTGCAAATCCATCCTCCATTGCTTCAAAACAGAGGCTCAGTTTTCCTCCCACACTGCAAGAGAAGCAGACAACTGGCCTCCCTATGTAGTAGCCGTAGCCGGGGGTATGGGGTGAGGGTGCTGAAGTCAAGCTAGTCACAGCCCCCACTGTACCCCCCATGAGCCACGAGCAGCACCAAGACAAGAACTTAACTAGGAGTGCAGGGCCTCCCAGGAAAGGCTGCTACTCTTGTCCAGGCGTTTGGCAGCCAGCTTAGGCGTTTCCAGGAAAAAAAAAAAAGAGGGGGGACCTCAGCTCCAGGCCATGGAAAGCTCCTACCCCAGGATTGAGTCAGCCTTGAGTCATGAGCTGAAAACCCGCCTTGGCTATAATTAATACCGGACTGATGACAACTGATTTTCACCCAGTGGAGGAGGCTATCTCAGGTTAATTAGGCATAACCTCGTATATTGGTAATGTGCCCTTTGTGCGGCATCTCTGACTGCCTCCGTAGCCAGGCCCGGCCTCCAAAAACAACATCAACACTAACCAACAAGATGTTCCTGATTTCAAAGGTCCTCCCTTCCCCCCCCCACCCCCGCAAGCATTTTCAGTGTGAAAAGCTAAATATACAAAGGCCTGTAGTTGGTTTGCTCTGATCCTCTGATCCTCTGACTCTTGCTCTCTGGGAAGATCTGCATTCGGGAAGGGGGGCAGGGCCAGTAAGCACCTGTGTTTGAAGGTGACTCTGCCCTATGGTTTAGCTTCATACAGAGATCCGGTCTGCATTCTGTGGGTTGCACGGGGGGGGGGGGGGGGGAGGAATATGATAACATATGCATTTATTCACTCCTCATTGCAGCCACTGGGCTCCCGCTGGACTCTGGGCTTGGTCAGCTGAGATACATGCTGGAAAGCCTCTCTGATCACTCCCTTGCCAGACTTGGTTAACTAGCCCAATTCATTCAGAAAGCTGAGGGAGAAACAGAATGAGCATGGTTCCTCATCTCCCAGCCTGCTTAGAGGCCTCCAAATTCCTTGCTCTGCCTGCTGCCCCTTCGCAGGCAAAGCAACAGTTCCTGCTTCCCTGAGACACACGGGAGAGTCCTGTCTCCACAGAGGCCAGGGACACTCCTGTCAGAGCTCTGCTTGCACAACCAGGGTTTCCCTTGCCAGGCCCCTGACTAACTGTGGCCCCACCATCAAGGCCCTGCCCCAAATGCTGGACGCTCCCGTCCCAGGGTTCCCACGACTCGGGCTGCTCTCCCAGGACAGCACTGTGTTCCTTGACATGACAGATGTTGCAATGCCCAAGCAGATGAGGCAAGAGGGACGATGGGTGCCAGGCCAGCATTTCCAAAGAAGCTCCAGAGAAAGTACCAACAGCCAGAATTCCTGGGGGAGGGGGGGCTCCCCCAGTTCTGTACCCCTCTCTTTCTTCAGCATTAAGATCTCCTGCTTTTAGCTCTAATCACCTCGACACAGTCTCGAAAGACAGTTCAGGCTGGCTGAAAAGCTAGCTACCTGGGCCAGGATGTCTTTGCAGCAGGATCTGAGGGGTTTGGGTCCGTGGCTGACCGTCAAAGCTCTATGAAGTAATTACTACTATGGCAGTGGTAATAGTAACACAATTACTGGTCAGCTTGTGCCACACAGCTCTGTACACTGGAAGGACACAGCACACGTTATCTTCACAATCAGGTCATGATGCAGGTACATCATCAATATCCCCGCTTTCAAATCAGGCAGACTGAGATGCAAAGACGAGAAGGGTCCAGACCCAAGCCATGCGTGGGAGGGGACACCTTAGTTTCCTATCCCCTCCAGCATTGCTGTCCTTTTAACCCTTTACCTCTACAAATTTCAGCTTTCCAGCTGTGACATGGGACTACCATGCCTCCCTTTTGGTAAATAAAAACTCCAACATTCCCCGGGTACCTAGGAATTCTCTCTTCTCTTCAGCCATTCACGAATGGTCTCAAACCAGACCCATTAACCCTGTGCAGCAGATACAGCAGAGAGTGACTGTTGGTAGAATATGGTGAGTCTGTCAGCCTGCTTCCAGAGGCAAGGCAAGATTTAGTCTGTGGCTGGGTCCTCTCTTCAAGGAGATCCTTCCACCAGCTGGGTTTACTCCCCTCCACCATGCACACTGTGTAAGAATAAGTTACTTTCAGCCGGGCGGTGGTGGCGCACAGGCCTTTAATCCCAGCACTTGGGAGGCAGAGGCAGGCGGATTTCTGAGTTCGAGGCCAGCCTGGTCTACGGAGTGAGTTCCAGGACAGCCAGGACTACACAGAAAAAACCCTGTCTAGACACGAAAAACCAAAAAAAAAAAAAAAAAAAAAAAGAATAAGTTACTTTCTGCTTTTCTTTGTATATTTTTCTGTTTCTAAAGCACAGAAGCTGATCTTCTGTTACTCAGTCCCTAATTTAATAAACCGGAAATACCATCTCAAAAATAAAATAAACTAAAATAGACAACTGTCAAACCCTAACTGCCCCACTGCTCCAGAGGCTGAAGGTTCAAGACGGGCCTGGGAAACACTGTAAGACCCTGTCTCAAAATAAATGGTAAGTAATGGCCTGGGGGCACAGCTCAGTGGTGGGGTGTTGGCTGAGCCCACATAAAATCCTATGTTTGGTCTCCAGAACTGAAAAAGAAAAAAAAAACTTTATCAGGATATTTGAAGTGTCTGACAGGTGGAAAAGTCGTCAATGGCTTGAATGAACACTCATTCATTCACTTTATTTCATTGATTCACAGATTCCCTCAGACCAGCAAATCAGTGTGTGAAGAAGCAAGCAACCCAACGACCAAGAGCTTGGAAGTCAACAGGTGCACACAGAGCCCATGCACCACGTGGGCTTACTGTGGAGGTACTCTGGCTGTGGAGTATTCAGAACCACTGAGACCCTGGTCAACGGCCTGCAGAGCCTGCAGCACTCAACAAAAGAGCACTGAGCTTGGACCCTCCCTCCTTTGTAAAGAGAACCAGACGGAGTGTGGAACAGCAGAAGCACTCACACACACACACACACACACACACACACACACACACACACACACACAAAAGCAGCCCTGCAGAGACAAAGATGGCTTCAGAAGGCATCTCCTCAGACCAGAGCAAAACCTTAACAGACAGTGAAGAGGAAAGCTGTCTGGCTGTCTGGGGCTGCAGGATTGGGAAGAGAAGGAGATTGGAAGCTGAGGGGCTGTATTGACTCTTGTCGCTCTAATAAACACTATGACCGAAAGCCAATTGTAGAAGGCGTTTATTTCCTTTTACAGCTCATAGTCCATTATGAAGGGAAGTCGGGGCCTGAACTCAAGAGGGACATAACCCTGGGAGTAGGAGCCGAAGCAGAGATGGAGGAGGAATGCTTGTTCTCCACAGCTTGCTCAACCTGCTTTTTTATACCATCCGGGACCACCTGCCTAAGGGTGGCACCACCCACAGAGGGCTAGACTCTCCCATGTCAATCACTAATCAAGAAAACACCACATAGACTTGCCTACAGGGAATCTGATGGACACATTTTCTTAACTGACGTTCCTCTTCAGGGATGACTCTGGCTTGTGTCAAGTTGAAGGAAAAAAAAATGAAAAAGAAAAAATAAAAAACCTAACCGGGACAGGAACAGAAAGAAGGGACACACACACACACACAAAGTGGCAGGGGCATGAACCAAGTAGGGCTGGGTGTGGAGAGACAGGGAGGAGGCAGGAGGCATGATGGGGCCTGGGCACAGGGCTGCAGAAGAGGATCAGGTGGGAAGGTGGAGGCTGAGTTCAGGTTGGGGCACGTTCACTTTGAGCTGAGGGTGGGACATGCAGATGTCACTTCTTGCCAGGAGTGGAAACCAAACGTGGGACAATAACCCCAGATAGACATCAGAGCTGAAGACCAAGAATGTGGCTCCACCCTGGGCCAGAGCCCGGCCTGGTGTCATCACATCCCTTGGGGGCAGAAGTCAGGCCCGATGATCAGAGGGCAACAATAAGAGAACCTTGGGGAGCAGCTGGGTCACCCTGTGCTGCATGGGACTGTGCTATGGGATAAAGGAAAGAAGCTACAGCCACACCATCCCAGATGCAACTGGTACCCCACCACCCAACTGCCACAGCCTAAAGTGTATCCAGATATGACCACACATACACAGGGGATGGAGCATCAATGTCCCAGGTGGACCAATGTTCAGTAACAAAACCCCTAGCACAGGCATAGCTTGTATCAAGGGCCAATTCTAGTTCCAGTCATTTCCTAGCTAGGAAGCACGGTGCCCTTTCCAGGGTTCGGTTGTAGAGTGGGAGAGATTTCGGAACACCACCAGGGATAAGGAGCTCCCACCCATATGGTGGGTGGAGAAGAGCCCAGGCCCACCCTCAGCCGGGTCAGAGGCTCACAACATTGCTGTTACCAGGCTGGAGTCCTGGCCTGCGTGAGTCAGCTGACCGGGATGCTGGGGCTTGCACAAGAGGGTGGAGAAGGACGAAGCAGGACTGGGACTCCGTCCGGGCAAAAGGCTGTAAGCTGCTGGGAGCTCTGACTAACTGAGGAGTCTTCCCTTCCTAGAAATCGTCATCTCCAAGGACAATTGCATCGTGGGAGTTAAGGGGAGACCCGACCCTGTCTCCGTACATCCTTGTCCTATTTCTTGGTGGCAGCCAATAGCTGGGAAGTACCCGCCCCAGTCAGGTGGGCAGTAGCCACAGCCGGCAAACCATTCTTGGGAAATCTTTTAAGCCAAGGGCATCCCAGGGTAGCTGTTTCTCAACAGCTGGTGTGGACAAGAAGTGCTGACCAAATTGGCTGGCTACATTGTGCGATTTGCTCCAGGCCTGAGAAGTAAGTCCAGAGAGTCCAAGCCATTTGCTGAGAGTCCCTCAGGTCATGGTGCACCTCTAAGAAGGAGTCACACTCCCTGGGCAGTTCTCCCCACCCTTCCTTACAGAGGGCCTTGAGGGAACGCTGCTCTATCCCAGTTAGAAGCCCACCACCGATGCCAGCGAGGCAGCCCCACGTGACACACTCTTGCGAGGCAGGGCATGTGGGAAAGGGGCCATTGGTCGGCCAATGGACCCAGTCAAGAGCTGCCTTACAATCATTAAAAACCATTAGGGTGGATGGGCTCTGAGGTCAGATAAGTAGAATAAACAAACAGGTAGAGGAGCAAGTTCTGCCTTTTCCTACAACCCCTTCCGACTTGTCTAAGCCAAGCACCCAGACAGCCAGACTCCCAAAGGCTGCCGCTAGCCCGGGGGCTCCGGCATGACCCAAGAGCCATCTGTGCCCAGCAGCCAGTTTTTTTTAAAGAGTAGTTTTTTTTTTTTTTTTTTTTTTTTTTGAAGCATCTTTCACAAGTACTGTTTGAGGAGAATCAGACAGTCTTGTTAAAAATAAATAAATAATAAATAAATAAATAAATCGTCCCACCCAACGAAAGGTCCTGAGGCCACTCAGCTTTGAGAAAGAAATTGAGGCCTCGTGAGCAAAGAGGCAGATGGGGACATATTCTCTTCTGTATGACACGTCTCTCTGGGTCACATCTGCTCATCTTCTTGTGACCACCTGGAGACTTGGCCACCAAGGAACAGAAACCTGCTCCTAACAATATTGGTTTTCTCTGTGTTCCACAAAGCCAAACCATCTTACCCCTGACATCTTTAATCCTCACAAACAACCCTGGAAAAGAAAACACGATCGTCCTGATTATATAAATGAGAGGACTGAGGCTGGAGAGTCGAAAATGAGTTGCCTGGGGTCACAGTGAGTGAATTGCTGGGACCCACTGGGCCAGCATCTGCGCTTCCCACCACTCCAGCTTCCTCACCGCCCCGCCAGTGTCTTTGGGAGCAGCCACAGACCTCACAGGGAGGTGCTGACTGCTTCGCCCTGCAGAAGATGCCAAGGAAGAGAGCAAGAAGAAAGGGAGCGGGGAAAACTTACATTGCAGGTTTAAGTTTTCAAAGATGAATCCATGATTAGGCTCAGGCAGGGGTAGGGGAGAAAACAGACCGTGGAAGAAACCATCTCTCGGGCTTTGGAACTCAGAGACAATAACCTTTAAATCATTTAAAAAAAAAAAAAAGCTTTTGATCCAGTCTTGGTATGACAAAAAATATTTTAATTGAAAGTTTATTCCTAAGCCAAATTTGCTTTCTTAAAGGCATGCAGTGAAAGAGCTACTGGTGTCCACAAGCCACTGACAGCCCACTGGACAAATGGACACAATTAATACTCATTAGCATTATAAGAAGAGACTGGGGCTGGGGTAGCTGTGTCTTATCTGAAGCTAGATACACAGCTTGAGTACAAGAAGAGTCAGAAGCCAGACCAAGTCTCTGCACTGTCTCCAAAGTCTCCCCTTGGCCCACCGCTAAGCTTTCTCCCTTGACCTTGACAATATAAATATTAGGGTCACTCTCCCCAATCTAGAGAGGCTCTTACCCACTGTGACAGGGAAGGGGAGACATCCAGAACCGTATTTCGGAGAGAAAGAACTCAAAGTCTCCGGCCACTTGTATTTGTTATCATTTCCAAAACTAAACTGATATGGTCTTTGGATTCATCTTAAACTCCGGGTAGAAAATGGAGAAGGGTGAGATTTTTTTCAGTATTAAAGCCTCAAGATCCAGCCTACTGTCTCCTGGAAACTCAACCCCAGCCCAGCTGTGCCTCCAATGGGAGGCAGTTGGCTGGGGGAAGGGGCAGTAGGGCCAGGCTGTTCCTGTGTAAAAGTCTCTGTCTACCTTCAATCTGTATAAACACAGAGAGCCCCCTCCCCCCGGGGGGTGGTACTGTCCATGTCATCCTTCCCCCACCCCATGTCTCCCCAGAACCTGCAAAGACAAGCATCAGAACCTGGGAGTCCCAGCCCTGAGGCCCAGCCTGCAGCCTCAGGGGAGTCCTTGGCCAGCAGCCATTCATCCCCACGCCAGGGCTACCCCGCCAGCTCCCTCCCTCCTGTGCTGTCGGCCTTGCCCAGCCAATGCTAGGCCCTGATCCTGGGCAGACAATCCTCTCGTGTTTTCCCACCTTCCCACTCTGGCTGCCAGAGGCCAGCCCAGTCTTGGAGATGTTGAATAGGCTATTTGTTTGGGAGATCAAAGGGCCACCTGCGGGGAAGCGCCCCAACGCCTGGAGCGGCCCAGCTGCAATCCTCCCTGCCTGCTGGGGTCCGGGGCTTTTCAAACAGCCCACCTTGGCTGGGGAGTCAGTCTCCCCACCCCTACCTACTCTCACCCCTCCCTTTCTAACACCACCTACCAGGGCCTCAGGTATCACTGCTCTCTCCTCTGCTGAGTTTGCTGTTCTCCCTGCAGCAAGCATCCCCCCCCCCCCCCCCCCCGCCTCTGAACTCAGGGAAGATGTCATCAAGTTCTCACTGCCCTGTCACACTGCCCAGCAGCCTTGCTGGGGAAAGCATGGGTGGGTGGTTGGGGGGGGGGTGGATGTTTCACGCCTGTTTGTACCCGCTGGTCTAGACAATAGACTCCAGTGTCTGATAGGCTGAAGAGGCAAACGGGGAGCACTCCAATTGTGTCCTGAAGGTGTGAGTGAAGTATTCTCTGCCCCAAAGGACAGCCACAGGAAAGCTGAAGGAGACTCAAAAACACCTCTGGTTGACCAGGCCCTGCTGGAGTTTTCTTAGAGCCACAGTCCTGTGCACAGGAGCCATTTCCTATTTCTGCAGTGGGCTGACCTCTTCTACGTGACTTCCTTCAATAGGTGGGCAGTCGCCTTTTCAAAATCCCATCCCATCTTGTCTCTCCCTCCACTGAGCAGGCATGCAGAGGAGATGCTAGGGCCCCTACCATCATGACTCAGACACCTTTGAATCCCAAGACCAGACTCCTGTCTCTCGGCTTTTCATATCTGTCATCTCTCTCTTCCTGACCTCATCCTTATGTCCATCCATGGTGCCCTAAGCCGTCTGCACAGCCATGCTACATGCCTGGGCTGGACCTTTCACAGCATCAAGGGTAAACTGTGACTGAGCCTCATTTGCTTGAAGTGAGCGTGTGATGGGTAACTTCCTCAGTTGTCCCTCTGTCCCACCAGGTGACACTCTGCCTTACCTGCCATTCCAAAGCCACTCTTTCAGAAATCTCTCTTGCCACAGGCCTCTCACATACACAATTCCTTCTTCTTGGGGTGCCCCTACCCAACTTTGCCTTTTTACCTTCCAACCTCTGCAGTGACCACTGTTGTGTTTTATAAAAAAGATAGGGAAGGCAGGGATATGTTTGGTGGAGTGAGGTATGGTGTGGGGGAAGGGGATGCCTCTGCGGGCCCATGCTGAGGCATCCCTTCCCCCTGAGGACCAGCCACACACAGTATAGTATCAAATAGAGTTTATTTAGGGAGTGGGAAGGGACGTTGAGAGAAAGGCAGAATGAGAGAGAGAGAGAGAGAGAGAGAGAGAGAGAGAGAGAGAGAGGCTAGCCATGAGCACATGGAGAGAGAGGGGGAGGGGAATGAGGAGAGAAAGGGAAGAGGGTAAGAGAGCAGGAACAAGGACTGGAGGCAAGAGCAATAGAGAGAGGAGGGGGCAAGCAGCCTCTTTTATAGTGAGCCGGGCCTACCTGGCTGTTGCCAGGTAACTGTGGGGCAGAACCTAGACAAGAAAAGCCAACAACCACCCCAGCCAGGAAATCCATCACTCTTACCAAAACCCCTGAGTCTCACTAGTGATATCTGAACCAGTGCAGGGCTTCCTCTCTTAGAATGCTACCCAAGGGGTGGGACTTCAACTATTCTGTCTGCAATGATGCCCACACAGGTGTTTTACACAAAGGTTGAAAATATCCACTCGGCCTCTCAGTCTCTGAAGTATCCATCCCCCGACTGCCCAGGGCCTCTAGAGAACCAGAGATCATCACTGGGTTTGCCTACCTCACTCTCTTTTGCTGCTGGTTCCCTGGGAAGAAAGACCAATTCGTTCACACTGACCCAGACAAGAAGCCAAAGCCTGACCCAACAGTGGTGCCTCTGAGTGTGAACTCTGAGAAATGGAAGACACAGAATCTGCAAAGCCAAGAAAAATCACGCGTCCTGACATTCTGATCTCGTCCCCTGTGTTCCTGCAGCTCCAGAACAAGACGGAGCTTCATCCCCCTCTGAGAAGTGTTTGCTTTTGCCCTGCTGTTTTACATCTAAACGCCTGTGCTACAAGATACCTGAAGGGTGGGATCCTTGCTCCTGGCCTGAGAGGGTCCAGACTCTGGGTAAGCAGAGCAGCCTAGAGATGACCTCTCAGGCTGTGATCCATCCTGGGGATGCAGAGAAGCAAATGAAAGAACAAATCACCGTCTAACCTTCCAAATCTCACCCCAAAGGCCACACCCCCAGTCTCTTGGGGCAGAGTTCTCACTACTCTGGACTTCCCATGCATTGCTGGTTCCCAATATGACCACTGGGAACACTGAGTCACTAGAACCTCTTGATCCACTTACACAGTTCACACTACCCTGGGTAAAAGCTAAGGTCTCCTTTTTCTTCACCACATTGCAGCCATCCTAGACCCTGGGGACCCAGAGACTCCCTGTCCATCACTCCTCTCAGCTGGATGGTCAGCTCTGTTTACCAAGTTCCAGATGGGTTTCTATATCTACATGCAGACAGCCACACCATGTACCACCTAGCAGACGCTTGCTTAACCGATACAAGGCCCTCTCTTTGGGTCTGATGTATATTTGAGATCACAGTAGGTTCACATGTCCTGTGCCCAGCACCGTATCCAGTGGCAAGTGTGGCTCAGTTGACATTGACAGCCACCACAGCATGGCTAGGTAGGTGTTGCTACCTCTATTTTGCAAGGTAAAGAAATTTGTCAGGGCTGAAGAGGTAGTTCAGTGTGTAACGTGCTTGCCTTGCAAGCATGAGTACCTGAGTTTGAGTCCCAGAACCCTCTTTAATAATAATAATAATAATAATAATAATAATAATAATAATAATAATAAATGTGGTGGCATCTGCTGGCAATCCCAGAAGCTGGGAGTCAGAGGCAAGCAGATCCCTGGGGCTCACTGGCCACCAACCCAATCTAAGTGGAAGCCCAGGGACCATGATAGAAACTGTCATGAGAAGAAATCAAGCGATGCCAGAGGACTGACACTAATGAGTGACCCATGTATGTGTACACATGTCCCAGAACACACATGAATGCATACACACACACACACACACACACACACACACACACACCACATCTAAAAGAAAGGAGAGAGAGGGAGGGGGGATGGGAAGGAAAGGAAGAAAGAAAGGAAGGAAGGAAGGAAGGAAGGAAGGGATGGAAGGAGGAGGAAAAGAAGGGGCTGTCAGAAGCCAATCACCCCAGGACACAGGCTGGGTTTGGAAACAAGTGTATCTGACTGTATAACAGTAAGCTTCTGTGTCAGTCCTTATATTTCCCCAGGTATGTGGGGCAAGGGGGAAGCGTTGAGAATCCAGGAAAAAGATGGGTATGAAGAGTGGGTTCTCCTAGGCACTATGGCCCACTAGAAAAGAGAGGCCCACACTTATTTCCTCTTTCCTGATCCTTTCCAAATGAATCTCTGAGACCTGGGGCCAAGAGGCTCGCCACCAGCAGCCCCAGCCCAGCTCCCTCTGTAAGGGCCTGCTGAGGCCAACCCTGCTCCTCCCAGCTCTGGCTGCTGAGGTCTTGGCCACCAGGAAGGACCTGGCACCAAGACATCCACTAGCTGTGGGGCCTGCCCCACCCTGCAGGACCCAACCTCCCAGTGAGCTGTCTGAAGGAGAGGAGAGAATGCAGATCAAAGCAGCCAGCCCCCTCCCTCTTCTGGGGCTCCATGAGTCCAGATGCAGATGCCAGTCCTGGGATCTAACCACAAGAGGACAGAAAGGCCAGCCACCTCTGTGCCTCAGTTTCCCCAACTCCTTCCCCATAGTCAGGCGAATGAGGGAAAGTTTCATCTGTCTTCATTAAAAGAGTATCCTTAGGCTCTGTGATCTTTAACACTGACAATTGGAGGAATCTAGACTCACCTGAGGAGATAAACCGTTACTAGGAGGATCCCTGAGAGACTTTCTGAGGAAAGAGGACCCACCCTAAATGTGAGTGGCACTATCCCTCCAGCTGGGTTCAAACTGACAAGGAAGGGAAAGGCCCAAAAGCTGCATTCCAAACTGACAGGTGTGAGGGGGTGGGTGGGGGAATATTCCTGACAGGAAGCCAGGCAGGGGACAACTGAGACCAATCTGACTCAGAACCTATCCATATCCAGAGAAGCGTAGAGACCTGTGTCTTTTCCAACACAGGCCTGTCTTCAGACTCTGACGGCAAGCCAGCCAGGTGAATGTGTGCCTCAGTCTCCCAGACTGATTCTTTAAGGGCAGATGGTCTGTGATTCCACAGCTTATGTGCAGCATCAGGAGTGGGATGTGAGTCGGGCTGTGTGGTAGGAAGATCTTGAAGCATCTAATCACATGGCATGCAAAATCATGAAGCAGGGAGTGGTGAATTCTGCCGCTGTTCTGCTCCCTCTCTACTTACACAGTCCAAGATTCCAACTAGGGAATGGTGCCACCCACAGTGGGCAGGTCTTCTCAGATCAACACAATCAAGATAACCTCCATAGCCATGACCAAAGGCCTATCTCCCAGATGATTCTAGGTTCTGTTAAGCTGATCAAGGGCCCTAGCAGGCCTTTCCCCAGCCCAGTCCACCCACCGAGGTCTTGTTTCCAACACACATCCCTGCTCACATCCTACCTCCCTACCTGAGCATCATCTATCCCTTCTGGTCCTGGGTCTGATGCCTTCAGCTCTACCATTCCCCAAGACCATACCCTCCGCAAAGAATACAGACACTATTGACTCATTACCTGGCTGAGTACAAGAGCTTTGGCTGCTGCTTAGCTACCTTCTGCCTCCCAGGAACCTCCCTGAAGGCTTCTCTTGGATCCAACAAACATTTCTGTGCACCTGCAAGCCCTGGAGCTTCCCTTGGAGATGGCCAGGAATAGGCAATGAGAATGAATAGGCCGGAAGAATGGAAAGCCAAATGGTCACAGAACCTCTTTCCGAGCACCAGCCAGATCCCATCAAGCTGCTGCAGTCCCCCCTCTCCAGCCCACTCCTCCTCCAATCCCATCTGAACTCCCCTTCTTGTTCTGTCCACTGCAGGACCCAGGGATCCAAATGAAAAGTCCCGGGTTCTTCTCTTCCTCCCTGCCCTCCCCCTTTGCAGGTGGCCTAACTACTCCATTGGCTTCTAACAGCTGCATCTGAGGATGCCCTGTTTCCTACTAGGGCCTGAGTAAGATTTTACTCACACTAAGCAATGCCTGGGAGCATACGCTGGGCTAAGGAGCCCATGGCTGGTGAGGCCATAAGCCCTAACACTATTTGTCTGTCCATGAGATGTACATGGTAATATGCTGACCCTGGGGCTCTGATACCTATGGATTGGTCCATTCTCAGCCCTCATCAGAGAAGGTTTTTGTAATGATGAGTACAGAGACCCATGAGATACTGATGTGCCCATAGATGTCTGCCCACGATCCTGTGTATGGATCTATACCCATACACACACAGGAAACATGAAGTAGACTCAGTGAGTTTTCAAAATCCAAGCACATGAGATTGGGAAAGAGAAGTGGTGGGAGAGAGAGGAGAGGAAATGAAGGGAAGGAAAAGAAGAGTGGTGTTGATCAAAACATGCATGCATGAAATTCTCAAACAGTTAAGAAAAAAGACAGCCAAATGCCCTTGGCACTGGCTTTGCTTTGCCCAGCTGGGTGATGCCGTTTCTCCATCCAGTTTCCAGGACACCAGTCCATCCTTAGAAAGATCATTTCTAAACATCTAAGAGGTTTCAGATGGCTCAACATCCAGAAGCAGGAAGTTGGGACCAGCTGGGCATCACTTGGGGAAGGGCAGGCTGGATCACCCACAGAGGGCACAGCTATACAACTACTCCTGCGTTGAGCAATGTCGGTATCTAGATGCCACCTCCACTGGCCCCGGAGCAAAGGAAGATGAAGGCAGCCCAGAGGGTTAAGCCATCCTTGCCATCCTCAGAGGAATGAAGACTGTGTAGAAACAGATCACCTAACATGGTTCAGACATAAACTCAGTCAGACTCAAAGCAACAAGGAAGCCAGAATGTTCTCAAAGGTAAGGCCCATAGTGAATAATAAGTGGCCTGGAATTCCTGCCCATGTGAGTACAGGTTCTCCGATCCAATGCTAATCAGATTCTGAGAGGATTCCAAACTCCAGCTTTCTTGTCTTTAGAAAAGCCCAGAAGGTATTGGGCAGAAGCCTACTGAGTCATCCAAACCACACTCTTCAGCTCTCCCCTACCACACAGCACCCTGAGGAAGTTTGCCCCAAGCTCAGACTTTATACAGATCAAAAAAAGTTCTCTGCATTTAAACTCCAAAGAAGCATGGGCCGATTGCAACATCCATTCCTGTTTCAGGTAGAAATCCCATCTTAGTTTTATGAATCAAAGAGTACATGTTTGAATTAACATCAATATTTACTGGGGCTTTAACAAGAGCCCATACTGATACCTATCTCCAAGCTTTATCTACATGTCCCTTATAGAGTTATTAAAACCCCAAAATATAATTTTAATAATCAGTGGGATTTTAATTAACACACAATAATGATCCCCATTCAATGGGACGCCTCTGATTCAGAAAGTAATTATTCATTCACGACACTTAATTTGAAGCGTTACCACAGATTTGTATCTCCTGAAGCCACAAGAAGTTTGAGCATAGTAGTTCTTGTTAGAACTTACATAGAGTAAGTTCACTTCAGAGCAAGACTGAAGACCTGGTTCCAGGGGAGGAGAGAAGACACAGGGAGAACCTGAAACAGGCTGGTGGCCCCTGAGGAAGGAGCAGAGTGTAGTCTTAGGAATGATTGTCACCTTGCTGTCACTCAGGACATGGCCCCACACTCTCTCCTACATGAGTCTCTGGTCCTGTGGCTTAGAACCATCTTAGACAGGGAGTTCATTGCCACAGAAGAAGGGTGCCTGGGGTCACTTGGAAAGTCACTGGGTCTCTAAACCACCATGTTCTCATCTATCAATCTAGACATCCAGATGCCCTGACACTCTGGAGAACATCAGGGGACAGGATTGGGAACAGTGGGTGGAGTCATCTCCTCTTAGCAGTCCCCAACTCCTCGCTGTGTACTCCCTCAACCCATCATACCATAGCAAGGAGCTTCAAGTTTAGTGGCACCCAGTACAATACCGAGTCCTGAGCTAGGTTGAGCTAGGGCAGGGCTATACTAAAATGAGAGAGAGAGACCACTTGCTAACTCTATGTCCCCTGGAAACTTGTAGCCAGGGAGCCATCACTCCAGGACCCACATTAACAAGCACCCAAAGTGAACCTACACACCCCACCACCAGGAAAGGCTCATCCACTTGCACATCCTGTATCCACTAAATCATTCCATTTGTGAACTTGAAATCATCTCCTTATTCTCTATGGCATAGTGCTTTACTCATTGAACCATATTTCTAGCCACATAATAACCCACTCTTAAGAGAACTAACCCAAAGCCCTAGGACCTGGTTAATCCTTTTCTTCCAAGAGTGGTTCTCCATGACCTCATCCCCAGGGTGGCAACTCTCCGTGGAGTTGGAGAGCAGTATCCAGCTTCCTTTCAGAGCTGTGGTTTTCACCTGGGGACAGTCTTGAGCCTGGAGTATGCTGGACTAAGTCTGGGTGCTGCTGGCAGTTCATAGATAGAAGGCAGCAATGCTGGTAGATATTCCAAGAGGCACTGCCCAACAGCAAGAGAGAGCGTCTTAAAGATCTTCCCTGGTTTCATGAATTAGCAAATCAGGAATGGCAAACATTGGCTCCTCTATGATCCTGTCCAATCAATACCCTGTTTGAGGAACATTTGGGAGATCCATGTCCTCCATGGATAGAAACCTAAGGCTTTTCATGGGTAAATAACCCATCCATGGCACACAGAAAGTGGGCACACTTACCAAACCCCTGCTCCATCAGCCATTTCTCTAACCCTTCTCTATTTGTTGTGACTGTCCACCAACCCAAAGAACCCCTCTCTATCAGAGAACCTAAAGCCACCATACTTGGTGGGGGCCCAGATGGGAAAACAGTAACAAAATAACAGAACACCCACCCAACAAAGGTAATACAAAATATCTATACCAAGAAACGTCACAAGCATCATAACTTCGAATGCCTAGATCCCAGTACAAAAACACAAACATAAACAATCAAGACAATATATAGCCCCCAGAATCCAGCAACCCTATTGTAATAGTCCCCGAGTAAAGCAATTTAGCTGAGACACAAAGCAAGGATTTTAAAATATCAGTTATTAATATGTTCAAAGAGGACATGAATGAATGCCTTAATGAAGACCATGAAAGCACACTCAGTTAAATGAAATGATAAAAAGCAATTCAAGACATGAAAACAGAATTTAACAAAGAAATAGAGCTGCTAAAGGAATAGCTACCAAACTGAAACGAAACTCAAAATGAAAACTGCAGGAAGTCAGACAAAAAGTTCAGAGGTAAGGCTCACCTACAGACAAGACAAGAAAGAGAACTTTTAGATCTTGAAGACAAAGCAAAGAAATAGATAGTTCAATCAATGAGAATATTTTTTAAAATATCAATTAATAAATCAAAAATTAATTAATTAATTGCCCAATTGAAAAACATCTTAGGAAAATCTGGGACACAATAAAAAGACCAAACTTAGGAATAATAGGTATAGTGAAAGGAGAATAAACATAGTCAATGAACAGGAAATATTTTTAACAAAAGCATAGAAGAAAACATCCCTAACCTAAAGAAAAACATGCATATTAAGGTAGAGTAAGTATACAGAACAGCAAACAGACAACACAAGGAAAGAAAATCCCCACACAGATGATAATTACAAAGTTAAATGTACAGGACAATTTTAAAAAGTATATCAAAAGCTGCAAAGGGGGAAAAATCCAAATATAACAGCAGACCCATTAGAATAACATCTGACTTTTCAATGGAGACTGAAAGCCAGAAGGGCATGGACAGATGTTCTGTAAGCTCTGAGAGACCTCAGAGGGAACCCCAGACTATTTTACCCAGCAAAACTATCAATCACAATCTCAGGACAAAGAAAAACATTTCTTGATAAAAACAAAAACAAATTTGAACAATTTCTGTCCACCAGTGCAGCTTTGCAGAAGGCACTGAAAGAACTTTTTTTTTCATTTTAAAAAGAAAGTTAACTAGAGAGCACATAGGAAATCTAATCCCAGAACAGTTCATCAAAAGAGGGGGAAAACAGCACATCACCACAACAAAATAACAAGAATTAATAAACACTAAAGGAATATTAACAATCTCAGTGATCTCAACTCTGCAGTAAAACAACTAACAGGATTAGAAAACAGGATCCAACTGTCTTGCATTCAACAAATTTATTTCACCATCAAGGTCAGATATCATCTCAAGGTAAAAAGGTGAGGAAGAGCATTTCAAGAAAACAAAACCAAGAAGCAAGCAGGGGCAGCCATTTTAATATTTGACAAGATAACCTTTAAACCAAAACTAATCAGAAGACCTAGGGTAAGGCGTTACATACTCATTAAAGAAACAAAAATATCCATCAAGAAGGTATTGTAATTCTACACATTTATTCACAAAGCACATGGGCACCTGATTCATAAAAGAAACACCACTACACCTAAAAATCCCATACTGAACCCCACAAAGTGATAAAGAGTAAATTCAATACCCAACTATTGCCAATATTCAGATGAGACAAAAAATTAAATAGACTTCAATTAAATTAAAAATTAAACAAGACTTCAATAGCATTGTAAGTTAAATGGGGACATAGACATCTATAGACTGTCCCACTGAACACTAGAGAATATACTTTCTTTTCAACAGCACATGGAACTTACATCAAAATTGACCACATATTAGGACACAAAGAAAGTCTAAGCAGATATAGGAAAATTGAAATAACAGCCTTAGTTCTACCTGTGTACCGTGCATTAAAGTTGGAGATCAAGAGTAGAAATGGCAGAAAAAAATCATGGAGCTTGAAAGACTCAGTACGGGGGGAAAAATGAGTCACGACAAAAATGGAGAAGGAAACCAAACCCCTTCTGAACCTGAATGAAAATGAAAACACATTCCTCAACCTGCAGGACAGAACAGTCGCAATGAGGGCAGTTCTAAGAGGCAAGTTCATAGCACTAAGTGCCTACATAAAAGCATAAAATAAAATCACCAAACCACCACAACAAAAACACCTAAAGAGATCTCATATTAGTATCTTAACATCTCACTTGAACGCTCCAGAAAACCAAGAAGAAATAACACCTAAACCAGAGTGGAAGATGGGAGGAGTGGGGGGGATATCAAGGACGGAGATGGCTCAGAGTTTAAGTGCACTGGCTGTTCTTCCAGAGGTCCTGAGTTCAGTTCCCAGCACCCACATGGTGGCTCACAACCATCTGTAATGAGATCTGATAGGCCTCTTCTGGCCTTCAGGCGTACATGCAGGCAGGATGCTGCATACATAATAAATAAAGAAATCTTTTTTAAAAAAACAATCAAAACCAAATGTGATTTGGAATTTATTATAAGATTAATTTTTGATGATCAGTGTAATTCAGTATATTCACAGACTAAAAATCTAACCAACGAAAGCAGCTGACCAAAGCATTCATTTCTGAGACAGGAGTAGAGAGTGCAAAAGACTACAACTTCAAGTAATCTTCTAAAATCTGGGGAAAAAAATAAAATAGACCAAGGCTGCAGCAGCTTGGAACAGTGAATAGTGGTACAATTTCATAATTCCAGCACTGGAAAGGCTGAAGCAAGAGGATCAGGGCCAACCAAACAGCTACACACACACACACACACACCCCACACACACACACAGAGTGGATGCCTCCTGAGAAATGACACCCAAGTTTGTTCTCTGGCTTCCACATGCCAGCTCACACATGTGCATCCACACAAGCAAATGTATCTGCACACACAGAGACCCACAAAAGTATGATCCATACAAAATGCCACTAATGCCAACAGCAATCTAGTGTGTCTTGGTTGCACCAAGCAGCTGCACAAGTAAATCACGGCTTGAGTAAGTGCCCTCTGTACTGCTGATACAGTCACGAGTCACCTGACAACTCATTCTCCATAACACAAATGTCCTTAAAGGCGATCTGGCTGTACTGATCTATAAATTAGATGCCAGTGTAGTCATGTATTATAGGTAGGAATGACTTACGATCAGGGTTCTCCCAGGCTCCCCCTATTCTTCGTGACATCTGTTCTTCTGGAAACCATCAAGTAAAGTATCTACTTTGTGTGGTGTGGGGTCATGAAGCCAAGACCTATGACAGAAATGTCCCACAGTCCCTTGGCATGCAGAGACCTAGGATGACTGGCCTGAGGTGTCTGTTCATAACTAGATGGTAAAACAGTGTAGACCACTTATTTGGGGTAGGAGTGGATATTCCAAAACACTATCAGGCTTAGAGGGAGAGTAACCACCCAACCCTAGGGGGCCACAGACTAGGTGGGAGGCAGATGGGCTAGGGTGAACCCTCAGTACTTATAGCAGGTGCTTCCAAAGTGACGCCTACATCATGGGAGACCAAGGGAGGAAGATGCTTGGAAAGGAGAAACCAGGGACCTTTGAGGGCCTCCTGCTTTGACCCAGAACTTCACAAGGAGTCCTGTCAAAACCTGGAGAAAGAGCTTGGTTTTCTGCACCCAACATTTCTACATGAGGTTAAAATTTCTGCCTTCGTCCAAACAAAGATGCCAGCTTCTCTCCCTGTCTATAAAGAGGCTAACGGCCAATTTATGTTCCTGGGAACTCTGTCACGGAAGGATCCAGTTTGCCGCCACTGTGCGCGTGTTTAATGTTTTCTGTGCGGAGTCAACCACACTGCCGTTATGTCATTGCAAGCTCACACCCCGCCCCCTCGCTCTGTGAACTCGCCACCATCCATTAATATTCCGGCAGATTTTAGCATTGTTCCCAGCCCATGTGGAGCTCCCCCGCACCCCCCATTTGTCACATGCATGTTAATTTCCACAGAGTTCCAGCATCTGTGGGAATGTTCCTCCTAGCAGGGCCCAGGGCCAGGCCTGGAGCTACTGCTCGGTGAATGGGTGAAAACTCACCCTTCATTCTCTGAGAGCTTGTCTTTTCCTCAGGAGCTCCTCCCACAAAACACAGGTGAGAAAAGAGACACATCGAAAGAGAGACGTGACTCCACCCTTGAGGGATCCATACCCTTCTCTATAGACAGCTGACTCTCACAGATCACGGTTATAGATCACTGTATCACACAGCTCTGGTCCCCAGCCTCACCCACAAAGCCCTGCGGACAGACGTTAACTTAGATTGTCACACAGATGAGTAGCAACCAGAAAGCCAGCAGCCCTTAGGCTCTAATTCATCTCTGGAGATCTCTGGCTGTCCCCATGAGTCAGATGACCCGGAGAAAGGGGGTGGGACAAAGGATGCAGCTTCAGCATTTCACTGACCAGGGTAGCCACAGATGCAGATCCGCGGGGCCAGCCAATCAGCAGACGGCAGGAAGCCCTTGCAGCAGCAAGTCTGCCCTTATCTCCGAAGCTCTGCAAGGTCATGAGTACCAAACTTTATCACATCATCTACAAGGTCTGGGGACACGGCAGCAGGTTCGGAAGAGCCATTTCTTGAGAATTTCCTAGCAGAAGTCCTCAGGAGCACCACAAAACAAAATAAAAAGCCTCGACCTGAAACTCAACAGGTGTCTGGCCGCTGGGGAAAAGTACGGAGACAGAGACCAGGGGGGAGCTATGGTCCTCTATCTGGCGAGCTCTTGTCTATCCTACAAAGCCTCAACTCAAATGTCCTTCAGTCTTGAGATTTTTCCCAGTGTCCCAGCCACTCATTAATAGTCATTGATCTGATAATACTGTATCCACTTATCATGATGGATTCTAATTATTTGACTTTGTGTCTCTCTTCCAGTAAGCTGGAAATTACAAACCTCTCCTGATATAGATAAAGGCAAGTAACTTAGAATGCCTGTGAGCCTTCTTGAAGGTTATTACCAGCTCAGTACCTTTGGGCAGCATGGATCAGTTAGCTCATTCATTGTGGGGTAGGGGACTAGGTCCTGATCAATGAGACAGTCATTTCAAAGGCTTTAAGTAGACCAGCCACTTACTACGTGTTAACACCACCCCTTGCTCCGCCCACCTTCCATGTCCAACACTGTGCCTAGCCTGTTGAGATCCTCACCAAGGCAATCACTGAATGGATGGAATTAAATGGAACCTTTATTTAACACACAGTTCCTGCAAAAGCCCTACCTGCCTTCCAGAGGGAAGATGTCCAAATAGATCTGTTAATGGAGGCACTGTTTCCTCTCTTCTTGAACCCACAGAAAGACTACACTCCCCAGAAGTCATAACTGCTGTGTCAGCATTTGTCCTGGTTAGATTTATTCATTTTGGTCTTTTCTTTTCTCTTCTCTTCTCTTCTCTTCTCTTCTCTTCTCGTCTCTTCTCTCTCTCTCTCTCTCTCTCTCTCTCTCTCTCTCTCTCTCTCTCCCTCTCTCTCTCGGCATGCATGTGTGAGTGTGTGTGAACTTGACACAAGCCAGGTCATTTGGAATGAAACCTCACTTGAAAATAATACCCCCACCAGATTGGCAGGTAGACAAGTCTGTGGGGTATTTTCTTGGTTAATGGTTGCTGTGGGAGGGCCCGGATCACTGTGGGTGGAGCCACCCCTGGGCAGGTAATCCTGGGTTGTATAAAAAAGCAGTCTGAACAAGCTAGTAAAGAGTGTTCTCCATGAAACAGTGCTCTGCTTCAATACCTGCCTCCAGGTTCCTGCCCTGACTTCCCCGGCGATGGAGTGTGGCCTGGATGTGTAAGATAACATAAAGGCTTCCCTCCAGGAGCTGCTTTCCGTCCTGGGGTATCTCATAGCAGCAGAAAGCAAACTAAAGCAGTTTCCAGTGTATCTGGTGGCTTCTGTGGTCATCTGCATGCCCGTGGTACACACCAACACACTCACACACACTCATGCACATGTGCACACATTCACACACATGTGTACACACATGCACACTCACACACGTGTGTACACACATGCACACACATGTGTAAGCACATGCACACTCACATTTGCACACTTACATACACACATGCACACTCACACCCATTCATATAACTCACACATGTGCACACGCTCACATGCATACTCTCACACATACACATGCACATACGCACATGCACACGCGTGCACGCGCATGCACACACACACGCACACATTTTTTTAAGCACTGCATTAAAAAGTGTCATCCAGTTCTTCACCTCCTTCTCCCTGAGGCTCACGAGAATGGCCTCTTCTCTTCAGATTTTTTCCAACATTCTGATGCCAGCCATTGAGATCTTCTCAAAGACGTTTCCAATTTTCTTTACAGCTTTTATAATCTGTCACTAGACTGGCCCTTCAAGTGCCAATAACAGTGATGTAGTCTGTTTTCAGGATTCATTTCAAAGCCCTGCCAGCTCTGCCCTTCTCCAGTTCCTAAACAAGCTCTGCATTTTCAGGTATTTTTTTTATAAAAAGAGCTACAAATGTCTCAGATGGTTTTGTTCTGCTGTAACATAATACCACAAGCTGAGAAATTTATAACGAACAGAAATATATTGTCTCCGGGCCCTGGAGTCGGGTAAGCACAGGGCTCGGGGCCTGGATTTGGTGAAGGCTTCAAGCTGCAGCAAATCTGAAATCTGTAGACAAATGTGCTCTCACCCATCCTCAAAGAAGCTTCCTTCAGTAGCAGACAAAGACCATTACAAGAAGCCACAGCTAGACTAAACGCAGAACTCAAGAGATCACGGCATGCTAACTAAACCGTATGGTTGGAGACTCAGAGAACATCACAGAAAAAGGGGGTGAAAGAAAGCCAGAGGACCAGGACATCTGCTGCAAGCTGTGTCTTCTAGATATGACAGGGAAGCTGCACCCAGGAAACCCTGACAATATGGCTGCCTGAATCAGACCTGCACAGTGACAGCATCAGTTGACATCCAGTGCCGATAGAGAAATCTCACAGGTCCCATCCCGGACAGACAGCTGGAGAGATGATGGAAATAGTCCTCATATATTAAATTATCAAGAAATTAATTAATTTTAACAAACATGGCAGAAAGGCCTGGGGGGGTAGCTCAGTCGGTTTATATCTCCACTACCTATGTAAAAGCAGTGTATCCGTGCACACCTGAAACGTCAGCACAGGGGCGGTGAACACAGATAGACCTGTGGGGTTTGTTGGCTCATCTAGCTGAAGTGGTGAGCTTCGGGTTCACTGTAAGATCCTGCCTCAAAAGAGAGCAACTGAAGAAGACAGTTGGTATCCATTTCTGGCCCATACATGCACATGTACAAGCGTGCACTCACGCGCACACACACACACACCACTATCATGGCAGGAAGCATCAACATAGGTTACAGACCTATGGATGGTTCACAGCATCCACTATAAAACCCCTGCCCTCAGATACTAAATGTTTTCTGTTGGTCAACTATGGCTCTGATCCATTCATGAGGGCTCTGCCTACTAACTTCTTAAAGGTCTCCACTCTCAGCACTAACATTAGGGATTTGTTTCCAACATGTGACCTTTAGGGGCTGTCCTAATTTGGGTTACTATTGCTATGAGGAGACAAAATGACCAAAACATGTAAGTTGAAAGGGGAAGAAGTTATTTGGCTTATGCTTCCACATCGACAGTCTGTCAGTGAAGGAATTTAAGATGGAACTCAAACAGGGTGGGAACCTGGAGGCAGGAGCTGGTGCAGAGGCCATGGAGGGATGCTGCTTACTTGCTTGCTCCCCATGGCTTGCTCAGCCTACTTTCTTATAAAACCCAGGACCATCAGGCCAGGGATGGCCCCGCCTACAATGGGCTGGGCCCTCTCCCATCCATCACTAATTAAGAAAATGCCCTACAGGCTTGCCTACAGCCCAATCTTATGGAGGGGTCTTTTTCGTTGAGTTTCTTTACTCTCAGGTGACTCTAGGTTGTGTCAAGTTGACATAAAATCATCCGGCACACGGGACATTGTGGGAACAGACCATGTAATCAGGCTCTGAGTGATGAAATATGAGTGTAGGGAACATGTTCCTCTCAGAGTCCAGCCCTCTCTACTCCCCGTGGTCCTTCCTGCACTCCCTCTTTCTTCTTCCCTCATATGGCAGCAGGTAAAGAACCTGGAAACAATAGAACCATGCTGAGGGAAGCAGGGTTTCCTCAGATTGTGCTTCAGAAGAGCTTACTAAAGTCTCTGTGTTAAGTCAGTGCAATGGCAGGCTGTCTGTTACAGCAGCTGCCCTTACTCATGCTGACTGGTATGGAAATAGGACATCAGACTCAGCCAAGTGGCAAGACGTGGGCAAACAGGTACAGTCATGAGGGCCATGCAGAAGCAAGCCTTCCTCTGACCACTGAGGACTGAAGTGGGGACTGCTTCCCATCCAGTCACATCCTGCAGGACATACTTACTGTAAGTAGTCAGCCTCTGCTCCACCCCCACATTTTGGGAACGTGGAGGCACAGGGCTTGTCTTTGAATTCATGGGTCACCAGGTCATGTCGAGACATGCTTGAATGTACAGCTCTACAGAAGGGCTGAGAAGAAAATGCAAGCATTACAATCTCTATATTTGACCTGCAGCTCATCTGAAGAAACATTACAAAAGAGATAAGATAAGAGAAGGGTTAACCAGTTGCAAGCCGAGTAGAAGGGGGTAGAAAAATCCAGAAACGGGGGGGGGGGTCTAATTCGGAAGATCTGCTTCTAGTGCCAAGTGGTTAGAAAACAGGAATCTAAATGGTTTGATGATACACGTGGTAAATCCTTGTCTTAACTGTGCCTGCTCATAAAGGCAACAATCAACAACAACAAAAACAAACAAACAAAAACTTCTCAGGACAGAGGTTGGGGTTTTTTTTGTTTTGTTTTTTGTTTTTTGGGGTTTTTTTGTTTGTTTGTTTCTTTGGTTTTTTTTTGTTTTGTTTTGTTTTGGTTTTTTTTTTTTTTTTTTTTTTTTTTTTTGTATTAGTGGTGGGGTCTCTATTAAGTTGACTGTGCTCCTGTAAATGACACTTGTTAAACTCAGTGGGTCTCACACACACACACATTCACGGACGCACACAGGCATGAAAAAGTAGGAGTGGGCCTTACTGGAATCAGAGAGTGCTTTCCATGGTGGGGAGAGAAGAGGGGGCAACACTAGTAGGCGAGAGAATGGCCAAAATGTACTGTTCACTTACAAGAAGTTGTCAAAGAATTTAAAAAGGTCTAAAAGCTTGATAAGTGGTTGAGTCTGCTTTCCTCTTGCTATGATAAACACCATGACTAAAAGTGACTTGGCGAGAAAAGGGTTTATTTCATCTTACAAGCTTATAGTCCAACATCAATGGAACCCAAAATGAGAACTCAAATAGGAACCTGGAACTGAAGCAGAGGCCACTGTGGAACATTGCTTACTAGCTTGCTCCTCTTGTTTTGCTGCTTAGCCTGCTTTCCTATACAGTCTGGGACCACCAGCCTAGGGGGCACCACCCACAGTGGACTGGGCTTTCCTACATCAGTCAAGAAAATGACCCATAGGCCCTCTGATGGAGGCAATTTCTCAACTGAGGCTCTTTCTTCCTAAGCGTATCAGGTTAACAAGAAAACTACCAGGACACTAAGCAAGGTCACAGATCAGTTCAGGAATGCAGGCTTTTTGTTCAACCCTGTGACTCCAGGGGGATCGCAGTACACTGATAGAGTGTTACCCAGAAGATCATGGCTGTTAATTCAGAATGAGCACACCCAACTGACCAGGAGATCACTACGGTCTTACTCATCACTGAGACCCAGGGGCTGAATTGTAAAAGCCTTCCACTGCTGACGCTTTGAACACATTTTGTTCTAGAAGAGCATGTAGGAGGAAGACCTACATGTCCTTGGCTTAGATAAAGAGTTTTTAAAAATACAGCACTCCAAATAACAATCTTAGGGTTCAGGGGGACAGGGGGACAGGGGGAAGAGAAATGATAAATTAGACTTTGCAATTTCTCCTCTTCAACTGCCTTTGCCAGGAAACTTTAAAGGGTGAGACAGAGACAGGAGAGAATCCTCACAGATCTCAAATCGACGAAGGACTTCTGCTCAACACATAAAGAACCTTCACAAATCTAAATAAGAGAGAAGTCCCATAACCAAACGGGCAGAGGCTCTGGCATCGCCAAAGTGGATCAGCGGTGAACAAACATGAAAAGGTGTGGAGAGCTTCTAGAAATTTGGCAAGAATTTGACATTGGGCCAGGATAAGGAGTAGGCTCAGGCAGGAATTTGACATTGGGCTAGGATCTTGATGGGTCTTGTCAAGGCTCTGAATACAGTAAGCATGGGGCGTTTGTCTATGCCTTGTTTGTTCCTTAATTACTCTGTTTATACCTTAGGACTGACCATATTCTTTGTACTACCTAGAATGATATAAAAGCAGACTGGAAAAAAAATAAACCCCCTTCAGCCTCAGCACTGGCTGGAGTCATGTTATAATGTTGTCCTATTGACTTTTCCTCTCAGTCCTCACTCCCTCCCTTGAGACCCTGTTGACTGACTGAGCTGGCTTCATCAAAAAGGTGTGGACACTCTGGCTTGACTCTGGGTATAGAGACTGGATAGCACTCAGGGTCATCCCCCTGGAGACCGGTGACAGGTATGTGTCAGAGGCAAAGTTAAAACAGCTACTTGACAACCAGAAAAGTGAGGAGTGGCCAAGAGAGTCAAGTGGGCCTCTCTCCTCCTCCTGAGACCATGAGAACCTTACACTTCCCAATGCAGGAGCTGGCAGCCTGGGGCTGAATCTGTGTCGGGGGAGAGGGGCAGAAGACAGACGGGACTGTTCTCTGCCTGGTCCCTGAAGAGTCTGACGTGACCTTCAGTTGTCTTCCCAACTTTACCAACTATGCTCACTTTTGTAGGTTTCCCCAGCCTGTAGCCAGTCAAGCTATGAAGTCAACCCAGAAGTTAACAGCTGGTGGAGTGAGAAACCCAGGAACATAGAAAGCACAGAGGAGAAGGGGCGGGGGACGACACTGAAGGAGTGTTTGTCTAGCAAGCAAGGACTGTGAGTTTGATCCCTAACACCATATAAAACTGTCCTTGGTGGCACACGCCTGTGCTCCCAGTATTTGGAAGATGGAGGCAGGAAGGTCAGGAACCCAAGGTCATCCTCGACTGATCACCAAATGTGAAGCCTGCCGGGACTACAGGAGACCTTGTCTTGGAAATAAGAGGAGAGATGTTCCTGGAGGTGAGGCTAGACAGATGGAAGAGATCCCTAGGCGTCTGAAGATGCACTCTGAGGTACCGTTCAGTTCCCGTGCCCTCTACCAGCTCCTGACACACCGCTCTGTCCTGACAGTAAGACCCCATTCTAAAGCAGACTCGGCAGAGTCAGTTCTGTTTACTCAAATATTTGCCCCCCAAAACTGAACTGAGAAATCCACCAACCTCCCCAGCCCTGGGGACACGCATTTGCCTGCAGTGCACGAAATGAGTCCTTTGCCTTTGGAACAAGGACCAATTGGAGCACAAGAGAATCCACAGGGTGCGGGTGCCCATGGTACCAGGCCATCTGGGGGCCCTGCTTCCCTCGGACTGCTGCGGAGGCAGGGGAGGGTTTTTCTTTTTTTTTTCCAGAGCTTGGTGGAGCTCCATATGGTGGAGATCAAAGGTGTTGCTGGGTGCATGGTTCTGCTTTATTTCCAAGCACTGTTGTTAATTAGAAAACAAGATCAGAGGCAGTATTAAAATCCAATTAAATTGATATGAACAGATTGCCAAGTGATGTTCACTAATGTATAATTGAGCACCATGCAAATTTCGGTAGCTGGCTTTTGTTTTTTTTTCCTCCCCCCACACTCTGGAATGAGTGATGAGGCTATGAAGTTCCCCTTCATTGTGAAAAACAAACAAATCAATGCATTGATCTAGGGGGTATAGCCTCGGTGATGGATGGAAAGGGGAGAGAAGCCGCCAAGTGTGACTTTGGGGGGAGACTGGATCTCTGTTCCCTCCCTTCTCTCTCTTGCGATTCCACATCCATTTCTTGGGCCCAGTGGCAGGCCTCATTTTCTGTTGACACTGCATCAGTCATGATCCAGAAGAAGCTGCTCTGGATTCAAGGATGGCTTGCAAACAAATTTTGGAAGACGAAGGATGAAACAGAGAGTAAAGAATCCACGTGCAGGCATTTTGGGTGGAGGTTGTTGTTCTATTACATATTAACGTATTGCTTGTATCTTTGTGTATTAAACAGAGAACATTTAAGGCTGGGGAAGTAGCTCTGTTGGTAGTGTGCATGAGGTCCTGAGTTCAATCCCCAGGACCTATGATTAAAAAAAAAAAAAGGAACTGGGAATTATGCCATAATCCTAGCACTGGAGAGGTGAAGAAAGATAAATCCTTGAGGCTTGCTGTCCAGTCAGCTTAGCATTTGACAAATTCCAGGCTAAAGAGAGACCCTGCTTCGAAAAGGTGAATGGTACCTGAAAAGCGACACCTCAGTGGGTTCTCTGGCCTGCACAGCATACACACACACACACACACACACACACACACACACACACACACAAGCAACCCCACTACCATCCTCAGGATATTGGATCTGAGAGTTGGATATTGACAAGATGGCATGCATGCATCATGAGCTGTCTGTTATTGTTGCAACATCGAATCGATTACTCACTGTAGATACAGCAGGTGGGTGAACATGCTGTCGGTGGTAAGGTCTCCCCCCACCCCCAAAAAAAAAGAGTGTCTCCAAGGAATTTTAAAAACAAAGGACAACCGCAGGTGGCAAGATGGTGGCAGCATCTCCATGTGCACCATGTGGCTGTAGTGTTGGTGGATTTTTTAAACTTCCTTCAGAAAAAGGAAATGTAGTCACCCCCATCCTAGAACTACAGTTGGGAGAACGCTAGGCAGTGACAAAGAGCCTGGCCTTGACATTAAGGCATACAGGGAAGGGTCAGGAAGTACAGATAAACTGAGAACGGGAGGCAGCCTCCTGGTGCCTGTGCCCACGAGTTTTTCTTCCTGCCAGCAGCCTGAGTTTACTCACAGAAGATATTCTTCACCAGTAATCCCCAGTCCGAGGGGCATACTGACTCCTCTGAGCCAGCTGGGGAACCACTGCCTGTGCTCGGCTCAGACATGGACAGGTGACTCAGTTCTGACCTATGAAATGTGATGAGAAGGGTCTCTCTGGGGCTTCTGGGAACTCAAGGGGGAACATCCCACAACAAACGAACGGGAGAATTAGCACCAAGCCTACCCCACACCCTGAGCCTCGGCCCCAAAGCTCACACACTTCAGTGATCTGTTTTAGTCATGGTGATGTCAACCATCTCTACCCTCTGACCTTCAGTAGACATGCCACAGGATGAACGGGAGTACATACACATGCGATCACAAGAAGTAAATACATAATTAATTAATTAATTAATTAAATGCAATTAAACCCAGTTTTCAGGATTACTTTCAAACGTTACCTGCAGGTATGAAACTATATCTGGCAACAGGAAACAGCGGGCATATTCCTTTAGACACTTAAATGATTGTTGAGACTTTGTTGTATTTCCACATTTTAGGTGAGAGTTGTGTACATTGATTTTCAGATACATTTTCTATGGTTTTGATTGTTTTGTTTTAGAGACAGGTCTCACCCAGCCCAGGCTAGCTGCTAATTCACTATGTAGTGAAGGGAGGCTTTGAACTTCTGATCCTCCAGCATCTACTTCCTGTACGATGGCTGGGTTACAGACTTGGACTACCATGCCCAGTGTATCGGGCTCTGGGACGGAACCCTGAGCTTCAACTCACGCTGAGCAAACACCCTAACTGCTAAGCTCTGTCCCCAGCCCTGTTGGTGATTTTATTTCCTACAATTTGGCTGAGTTTTTTTTTTTTTTTTTTTTCCTAATTGTTTTCCCAACTTCTAACCAGTGAGATACCAAGTTAAGCTCCTGGTGAGAACAAATTCTCAATTATACAGCGTTTAAAAGAAAGAAAATAAATCTTACTGGAAACCTCAGAAGAAACCTTTGTAAGAAGACCCCCAAGCTTGGCTGCTTGGCGCCAGCTTATTTATGGTCTATGCTTATTTTCTCCGTGGTCATAAAATTACATATCGAGTGGATGTCATATCTCAAGCCTTGAATAAGATCAAATAGAGCTGACACTGTTAGTGAGGCTGTCACTTAGGTATCTGGATGACACCATTAAGTCAAGATAGCGTCTAATTAGTGAATAAGCCAAGTGCGTGCCACATCGGAAGAGGGAGAAATAGATGAAGGTTTTCTTGGAGTTTTCCCAGACTCTGTAAAAATAGAAATCTGCCTGTAATAAACACAGGTAGACAAAACTGCCCACACTCTTGGGAGCTTTGCCCACTAGGAATAGCACCAGCAGCGCCTGAGGGGCCTGCAAACTGCAGGAACATTCTGTGTTAAGTCCCCTAACACTGGACATTTCCTTTATGTCACTTGTCACTTGGGCATGCGAACATGGCTGTCGTTGTTTACTGATTCCCGGACTCTAGAGGCGTGACCCTGCACTGGGGTCAGAGGTACTACTCAACCCCGCATGCCTCCCTAACCCAGCTAGCATCACTGTGTCAGGGATAAAGACCCAGCAGGAGGCTGGCTTCTTTGAGCATTCAAGTAACTGTTGCCTACATGACTGGTGAGCAGAGGTTCTCAACCTGCCCAGGGCGGGGACATTTTTTAGCACAGTTCCTCATTCTGTGGTGGCCTCCAGTCATAAAATTATTTTCTTTGCTACTACAGGACTAACTTTGCTACTGTTGTGGATCTTAATGTCAATATCTGATATGCAACCCCTATGAAAATGTCCTTCGACGGTCCCCTGGGGGTCGCGACCCACAGGTTGAGAACCAATGCTCTAGCATGAACTAGCTAAATAAGATGAGGATTCAAGTCACCAGAATATAAGACACCGGGGTGAGGATGCCAGCTCCTCTGCTGCCAAGCTGTGTGGCCCCAGGCAAGCCAGTGCACTTCTCTAGGCCAGAGTCCACTAGGAGAAGTGTGCCAGTTATAAATAAATCCAGTTATAAAACAGTGGCTCAGCTTCCAGAGGGAAGAGGCTCATTTCCTTTCCTCAATCCATCATCTCCCAAACTGTAGCACAGCGAGCACAGTTCCAGTCCTGAGCCCAGCGCTGAGTGAGATTTCACCTGTCCCTATCCTGCTTGAACGTGCTGGCTGAATGTCTCTGTGTCTTGGTCCTGACACGAGGCATGGACAAGGGGGCTACACACGGAAAAGCACACGTGCTTGCTCAAAAGAGCAGGAAGAGCATGCTTTGCAAGAAAGCAGAGAGCAGCTTGCTGACGAGCCCTGCCCCCACCCGTGTGTGTGTGTGTGTGTGTGTGTGTGTGTTTGGGGGGTGGATCTGTATGTGTGTGTGTCTGTGCCAGTATGTGTGTGTGTCTGTGTAAGTGTGTGTATCTGTGTGCCTCTGTGTGTGTGTGTGTATGTTTGGGGGTAGATCTGTGTGTGTGTGTGTGTGTGTGTGTGTGTGTGTGTGTGTGTATGCCAGTATGTGTGTGTGTCTGTGTAAGTGTGTGTGTCTGTGTGCCTGTGTGTGTGAATGTGTGTTGTGTGTGTAAGAGAGAATGTAAGTGTGTGTTTGCTGTGTGTAAGAGAGTGTGTGTCTGTGTGCATGTGTGGGAGTGTGTGCTCTGTGTGAGGGAATGTGAGTGTGTGTGTGTTCGTTGTATGTGTGAGTGTATGAGTGTGTACTTGTATGTGTGTCTGTGTGCGTATGTGCTGTGTGAGAGAGAATATGAGTGTGTGTGTTTACTGTGTGTGTGTGCTGTGTGTGAGTGTGTGTGAGTGTGTGCTGTGTGTGTGTGTGAGTGTGTGTGCTCTATCTTTCTATCTCAGTTAGACATTGTCACTCACAAAGAAATCAAAACTTTGAATTTTTGGCATAAGTTTTCCACTCATGTATGTATTGTAGATAAAAGGTGGGAGTCCACAGTGGTTAGAGTGTGTGTATCCAACTCCGCACTGCTAAGCCACAGGGCACTTGGGGGACGTGCAGCATCAGGCAATTTTGTCTTGTGTGAACATGAGGCAGTAGCAAGGTGCTTACACAATCCCAGATGAATAGTCTGCCAGTCACTGCGCTGTGTGGTATACACACATGTACAGATTCACGTGCATACATACACAGACACATGCATACATGCACTATGCATGCGCATGTGAGATACACAGACACAGATACACACACACTGACATACACACAGACAATACACACATGCACACACCATGACACAGAGGCATGCACACACTGTACATAGGCATACAACCGCACACACACTACACACACACACACACACACACACACCACACACTTGTACATATGCCATGATGAAGAAACAGCAGATGCCACAGTCGAGCACAGGGATAGAAATTAGCTGTTGAAAGATCAGCAAACACCAGGTTTGTGAGCCGGCTGCTGGCAAAAGCCTGCACGCTGTGCCACAGTCAACTTCGATGTGTAATAAAACTAGGTACGCTCTAAAGGAACGGAAGGGGTGTGAGTCAGTGTAAAGTCTGCCCTGTGCGGTGTGTGGTGTGAAGCCCCACCTCACTGAGGCACTTCACACAAATGGGTGTGCAGCGACAGTTCAGAGGAGCATCATGGGAAGCACACAGGCAACTCAATGGCTTGAGGTGACTCAAGCCCTTCAATCTTCCAGGATCACCATCACACACACACGACGGTCCCTCTCCGACAGTAGCCTGGGTCTGTAGTGTGTGACTGAACATTTCGTTCTTGCCACACTGCGGAAAGATGCAGGAAGTGATCTCATCTGCTTTGCCCCTTGCCTCACTTTCTGACTATGCACAGCCCACAAGCTCTCAGTGGCTGGTGACTTCCCCCCAGGACATCAGCTTGTGTCTGCTTTGAATCTTGTGACTCCCTGCATACAGTGGCCCGCAGACACCCTGCTCCTGGTGTGGAGAACAGGATCCCCTGCTGCAGCATCCCGCCTGCTCAGTGCCACATGTATGTGGGGGCTTCAGCAATCCACTGCATACCATTCACAGAACACAGACCCAGAGGCAAAATGGGGAGAACCCAAGAGCCACCTAGAGCAAGCAGCAGGCCAAGGGTGGCCATTTGGGGCACAGACTGTGAAGCATGAAGCCAGCCCTGGTCTCAGGGCTGCAGGGCTGCTGTCTTGTCTGCTGTTTTTTTTGTTTTCTTCTTTTTTTTTTTCTTTCCACAGCCGAGGACTCTAATCTAACCTGAGACCTCTCTCCCGGGTGCCAGAAGCCCAGCCCTCTGCAGCAGAGCAGGCTGCTGGCTCATGGTAGCCTGCTACACACCAAGTAACTTGATGTTAGATATTTATGTTTCTTCCAGATGTTTGAATTCTTCTTCTGCCTGATTCTATAATACAGGTTTCTAACTGATTAACCAAAACCCAGTCAGTAAGGTAAACACAGAGAACTAGTTCACGTCAAGGGACTGACCACCACTCTGGTTGGCATGTTCTCCCTTGGCCAACAGTAGGATGATGTCTTAAGTCATTTTACTTTCAGCTGAAAACAGATGGTGCCTAATAATTATAGAATTATTAGGGTAAAACAATAAGCCCACCCGTAGACCGGCCAGGGTTGGGTTTTTTGTTTTTGTTTTTTTGTTGTTGTTGTTGTTGTTGTTGTTGTTTTTTGCCTTGTTTTCTTTGTTTAATCATTTCATATTGACTTATTTGGGGAGTGGTGTATGCATGTCACAGAGTACATGTGGGGGGAGGGGGAGGGTGTCAGAAGACAATTTCAGGATTCTGCTTTCTCTTTTCATCTTGAAGGTGCTAGGGACCCAGGAAACTGGTCACCAAGCTTGGCAGCAAGCACCTGTATCCACGGAGCCATCTCTCTGTCTGGCCTTCTTAGTAGCACCTGAGCGCACTGACAGTTTATAGTTCCGTTCTATAATCATCAAGGCCTTTTCGTGTTTATCTGAGTTCGTAGTATACACTGATGTAGCTCCTCTTAGCCTACGGCTCCTTGGGTTTGTCCATCATGACATATAAGACATAGGATAGATTTCCAGCCAAGTTTGTTCTGTCCCCATATGTCTGGTGACATGAAGGGGACTCTGCTCCTGGCTGCCACCAGTCCCTGGATAAGCCAAGCTGGTGGCCCCATTTATGATTACAAGACAGGGGGTTATGAATAGCCACATAAATAGGCAGGGGCGGTCTGTTCCTAATGACCCTCTGCTATCCCTCACCTGAGATGTTTTCTCCTGAGGCCGTACTCCAGGGGCAAGCATCAGCAGCTCCAGAGTGTCATTTAGCTTCATTAGGAATGACTCAAACAGTCGCCTGGCCCTGGGTCAGACTGTCTTGAACCCCAGCTTTTACAGAGACAGAACGGGACACCGGCTTGGCTTTCCAAAGCCTCATGGCTGTGTATCAGGAACAAACCCTTTTTCTGTTCACTCAAACACACAGGGCAAAGGCTGAAGGGGGGGTGATAAACAGATGTGAACATTCTGTAGAGCACAGATGGAGATCTGGGGACAGCCATAAAACATCAGAACTAGAAAGCCTGCAGCCTGGGGAGAGGGGGGACACTGTGTGTCTCCCCTACGCAACACACACAGGACACAGGGCACAACACACAAACACATACATCCTTCCCTCTCCTCTGCAGCCTTCTAACCTGCCTTGTGTACCCTGATCCCCTCTCCAAAGGTTGGTTTTAACAGTTTGCTGGTACCACACCACCTCAGACATCTCAGCTCCTCCCTCATACACACGGGGACCCACATACATGAGCATGCATGTGCACACCACATGTACATACATACAGAAGAAAAAAAATAGACAAATTCCCAACTACAAAGAAGACTAACTTCCCCATTACTTTGGTCCACTTTCTGTTGCTGAAACAAACTCTTTGCTGGGCAGTTGTGGAGAACAGTGATATCTTTAGCTTAGGGTTCTGGAAGCTGAAAAGTTCAAGAACAGGGTGCTGGCACGTGGTGAGGGCCTTGTGCTGCATCATCATAAGGTGGAGAACACCACATGGTCAGATATTACCTGCCCACTCGGGTTCTGCTTCATCCTCCTGTAAAGCCGTGATTGTCTTTACGGCATTCCATCTCCATGACCTTAGTCAATCCTACTCACCTCCCCATGCTGCTTCCAAAAGGTCAAACAAAACAAAACACAACAGCAACAACAACAACAACAAAAACCCCAAACAATTACAAACGCAACCACAGATAGACTTGATACCCACTGTATCTGTGCACACAAAGCTTGCCCAGACAGATGTGGAGGCTCACTAAGGCTCACTAAGGATGGACAGTTCAGCTCAGTGAAGAAGTAAGAAATAAACAGTGCTCAGAAGAAGAGCCACTTGTTTGGCCAAACATGAACCGTGTCCGTTTGTGCTATGTTCTCCGTGCTTCAACACGGCACTGTGTCCTGTTATAGGAACTGAATGTGACAGAATGTGTCCGCTAGACAGACTGAGACTGAATCAGAATCTCCCAGACAGCAGTAATGGAAGGCAGAGCCTAGGGGAGGTGGGGCCTGGGGAAGTTGGGAGTTGTGAGGTAGGGCCTATGAAGGTGGGACCTAGGGGAAGGGAGGCACCATCCTTGTGAATGGTTGTATACAAGACTATGGGTCCAATTTCCTGCTTCCCTACGCTCTCTTTGCCCTTCACCACTGGCCAGCATAGCAATGAGACTTTTCCAGGTACCAGCACCTTGTGGTTGGCCTCCTAGAGGCCATGAGCCAATTAGTTCCTGTTCGTTGTGACTACAGCATAAAATCAACCCAAACCAGAATAGGCCTTTACTCCTCAGATCTCATCTTCCCACAGAGTTCAGGAGGGTTCAAGTTCTCAACTTGCAACTGAAATCGGATGTCTGCCCCGATCTCCTAACACACCAGCCCCTCATCTTCCCACACATGTCCCACAACTGGTGGCACATCCACAGGGCGTGTCTTCTGTCTCTCACCCGCCCCATGAACACACCTACCTGCGTTGCATGCTCCTAGCAAGCTGCATCTTCTTTCAACCAATAGACAGTGTCCGGTTCAGATGGCCCCTCCTTCTGGAAGCTTCCCTAAGGACTCCCGCCCTAGGGCCCTCCCTCTGAGATCTGAAAACATTGTACATCATCGCTGTTACCCGTGAACCTCAGATATGCAGTTTCCAGCTCCAGTTTCTGTTCACATATTGTCCAGGGGGGGCCCTTTGGTCTCATTCATAAATGTAGCATGCTCTCCCTCTCATGAGAACCATGACCACGCTTGTCTGTCACCCAGGTGAGAGGTGTCACTTTCCCTTATTTGTTCTTGAGCAGTCCCCAAGCTTTGAGGGCAAAGGTCAAACCGAACCTCTCAGAACAAAAACCAAGAGTTGAGATGAATCCGTGTGCATCTGTCCATGGACAAGAGTTACACTCACAGATGAACCAGACCGTGGTGGCCTGCGACAGGATACGGTCCGCCCTTCCCATACATGGTGTCTACTGATCAAAGCTCCACCCACCATGCCCCAAAGCTGTACTCACATGCTAACAATGACAAGATGTGAGTGTGTAAATCTATGTATATGTGAAAAAAAAAAACATTTCTTATCCACATGGTCCCTATGCTGGAATACTATGCAGTCATCAAAAGAACCAAGCGCTGGCACCTACAATGAACCTCTAGGCACTGCCGATGTCAAGCCACCATGTGCAGAAGGGCATAGAATGGGATTCTCTGTGAGTGATCCCAAAGGCAGACCCAGGATGAAACAAAACAGCAGTGACCACCTTTTGCCTAGGTTACACAGAGGGTGGCCAGTGAGGGACACAACAGAGCCTGGTGAGGTGCGATTCATTAATGTACCACTGCATGCCAAAATACCTGTCAAAACCTAGCGATGTGTGTACTTCAGATCAGGAGGAGCTGCCATATGCAACTACAACACAATAAAATAATAATAATAATAATAATAATAATAATAATAATAATAATAATAATAATAAACAGTTCAAGCATTCAGCAAGCATTCTAAGAGGACACCGCCATCACCAAGACCAAGGAATGCTCTGGGTCTATGGCTTCCCAAGACCTCAGAGCTCCAGAGACCTGTGAACATGCCCAGCCCAGAGGCTCTTAGCCACCTTCCTCCCATGGCCCTTTCTGACAGGTGGGAGAAGCTGAGGATCAAATCAGAATAAGAATTTGCCTGCATAAAATATAAAATGCATTTGATGACAAAGAAACCCCATTATTCTGACAGTAATCCAATATTAAAAACAGATTTGTGACCTAGAAATGTGTGTGTTTCTTTATTAACACATTAAATAACAAGCCTTGCCAGAGGGTCTAATAACCGCCATCATTTCAGAGACGGGAGTAATGAGAAGGACCAGTTGAGATTGCTGCCACAGCTGTGGTGGGAGAGGAAAAGATGTGAGCAAACTACAGAGATCAAGTCACGAGCCGGGCTCGGCTGCAGAGAGCTGTGCCCTACAGCTGGGGCCATATGCCAGCTGGGCTAGCATTCACCCGGACAGGTCAGTAAGCTTGGTAGCACACCCTCCAGTTGAGAGCCTCTGCCCTGGACCAAAACAGTTGTGTCAGCAGAAGAGAAAATGTGAGGCCATGATAGCCACCATTGTTCCAAAACTGTGAACACCTTGAATTCAGAGCAAGGAACTTGGTCCCTGAACCAGCCTGTGTCTGCCACAGAAAAGCACACAGCACGGAGCCAGGGCATACAGGAGCCCCCTCTCTCATCCATAGCCACATGGGTGGGGTGTTTGCGGAGTGTGCAGACATGGAGACCTGGGTTCAAATGCTGGTACCCATGTAAAACCAGGTGTGTGACATGTGTATAATCCCAACACTGGGACTGGGGGTGTGGGTGTGGGTCAGTCAGTAGATCCTGGGGTTTCCCTGGCCAACAGGCTAGCCAAAATACCAAGCTCCAGGTTCAATAAGAGGCTGTCTCAATTAAAAACAAGATGGAATCAGAGAAAGACACATGCATGCACCGGCTTCAGTGACATGCCTGGGACCCCAGTGCCAGGAAGATAGAGACAAAAAGGAGAGGATCCCTGGGGCTTCCAGGCCACCCCGTGTAGCCCGATGGAAGAGCTCCAGGTTCAATGAGAAACTGTGTCTCCAAAAGGTGAAGAGCAATGGAGCAGTGGAGGAAGACAGATATAAACATGTCGACCTTTGACCTCTGTGCAACACACACACACACACACACACACACACACACACACACGTGTGGGCATGCACAGGCAGGACATGAATTTCTATAATTTTGTATGCTGGAGCAGATAGAAGCAGGGTGCATATTATTTTTCTATCTCTCCTCTCTCCCTCTCCCTCTCTTTTTCTCCCTCCCTTTCTCCCTTGTTCTACCCCCTCAGTCTCTCTCTCTCAGTCTCAGTCTCTCTCTCTCTCTCTCTCTCTCTCTCTCTCTCTCTCTCTCTCTCTCTTTCTCCTTTTCCCTCTTCCTATCTAACCTTTCCCTCTCTCTGTTCATCTCCCTCTCTCTGGCTCCCCTTCCCGCCCTGGCTCCCTCTCTCCCTTGCTCTACCCCCTCTCTCTCAGTCTCTCTCTTTCTCTCTCTCTCCTCTTCCCTCTTCCTATCTATCCTTTCCCTCTATTCATATCTCTCTCTCTCTCTCTCTCTGTCTCCTTCTCCCGCCCTGGCTCCCCCTCTCCCTTCCTTCCCGATTCAGTAGTTAAGAGGTTGACTGGATCAGCTCTGCTGGATCCCACCGCCCCTGCTGGACCCCAGCCCAGAATGTGGGAGCCCCCCTAGCAGCGGTCATCAGGCCCTGTCCACCCGGGCTGGCGGGCTGGCAGACAGCAACGCCCACAGAGCGCCAGGTCTCTGCCCACATTAGCTCCCTGCTGGGATAATTCTTCTCCAGCCTTTTTTTTTCAGGCCACCAAGTGGGCCTGCCACCACGCTGCTGTTTTTCATCTTGTTAATTGAGTCATTTATTTCGTTAAAAGGTGAAACTTTATCAGGGCTTGCGTGCCAAGTGTGAGAAGGTGTATTTAATGACACATCAAATGGCCACGGCATTGGGGGGAGGCTCTCTGTTTAGAGCTGGTGCAGCTGTGGGGGGAGGGGAGGGGCGGAGCGGAACACAACCTGCACAGTGAGGTGAAGCTGGCTGGTTAAAAGGAATATGAGGAATTCTGTTCCCTGTACGACCTGGCCACAAGAAGTGCATGGGTCGTGACCATCCGTGTAGAAAAGTGCCCAAGCTTAAGGGGCTCAAAGAATTATTTATTTCTATACCGGGGATGTAGAGGGGCTCTTGGTCCGGAAGCCTGGGTATCTTCCTTACCTGGATAGCACACAGGATTCAGTTGGCTCCGCCCACTCCTGATCGCCCCACCCCTTTCCCTCTTCAGGCTACCCTACTGTTCTCCTTTGAAAAGAAGAACCCATATAAATCCAGATGAGTCTTGAATTTACCTTGTAGCCACAAATGACCCCGAACTTTTCGGATCCTCCTGCCTGCACCTCCCAAGTGATAGAATTATAGGCATATACCACCATGACCAAGTTTTTGTTTGGAGCTGGGATTCAAACCAATGACTTTATACAGGCTAGGCAAACAATCTGCCTCTGTGCTCCAGTTCCATCCCCTCCACTCCACTCTTGATAACGCAGGTCCATCCTGCATCTTAAGATCAACAGAGGACCTTCCTGAACCCAGTGTCTTTCCCACGCCAAGAGTTCCAGGGCCCCATTCTTCCCATACACGGTAACTCCTCAGGCAAAGGCACAGGTTTCCTGATCTGCACTGTGGCCCTCCAGTTACATCTCCGCCCGGATGTCCTGCTCCAGAGGGAGGGAAGATGTGTTGGCACCAGAGCCCTACCCCCAGCACCCATGGGGAAGGACCAAGCTCAGGCTGCATCACTGAGCGCCTGCGTGCGTGCACCACGGTGCAAGCTTTCTACCTTCAAGGAGGAAACGAGAGATCCTGCAAATCTCCCTTTTAGAATAATTAGCCAGGCCTCTTGGTTGGGAGAGATTCAGAGAGAGTCTCTGCACGCTCATTAGCACCAGCCTCAGGGTTGGCTGGGGGCATGGAAGAAGGGTCTTTTCCCACCCTTGCCCTACCTGTGTATCCGGCTATGTGTCGTAGTTTCTGACACCTCCCTGCTCAGCACAGCCTTTGTGCTCAAAGGACATCTGAAAGGAAAGTGGTCCCAGTAATAGTTTGAAACAGGCTTTACTGGAGTGACAGAGTCTTGGACCTTGATGTTCCTCTTGGCCTGATGGATGGGGTGTTTTCAGTTAAAAGCATCACATCCTTGCTGGAGGGCTCTTGGACCCTCTGGTCTTCTTTCTATCCCCTCTTCTAAGCAGCAGGGTTCCAAAGCTCCTTTGCTCTCCTAGATCCTCAGAAGGAAGCAGCAGGAAGAGCAGGAGGGGTGTGGCCCTCCATCTTTGCCACAATGGTATCTTCTACCCCAGCAAGGGCAGGGTACCTCCCACAGCCCCGCCCTACCCTTCAGACTAGGAAGATGCTGCTCCCTGTTTCACAGTTCCCCTGTGAAAGCCTCCCTCTGCCACCAGCTCCAATAAACCACTCATTTCTGCCGACCTCACTTTCCACAGAATTCTACGATCCAGCTTTTGCCCATCTTTCCTGCCCTGTGCTGACACCAGGCTACAGTGACGCAGCCCATTGCTCCGGGTCCTACACTTCACTGACACCATAACTGCAGAACAAGCTACTTCACCTTCCCTTGCCTTCATTTTCCCACCTGAAGATTCGGTTTTCACCTCACTGGACTATTGATGGGATAATGACAGTAAGAGACTAGACCTTAAGTGGGGCCCACTCGTAATGCACAGCCATTACGAAGGAACCATCAGAAAGCTTGTCACACTCTCCTGCATCTCATCCCCAAACTCACCATGTCCCTGATCATTTGAAGTACCCAAGCTTCCTCCCATCCTGACCTACAGCTGATTTCTGGTTCTATTTCCTTCCCACATCCTTGCTCTTCCTTGCTGGGACCCTGACTAGCAGACCTTTAATAGATGCTTGCTAAACAAGTCAGAGAGGCTGGGCACAGTGGTCAAGCCTGCAATCTGAGTGCTCTGGGAAGAGGATAGAGAGCTCCAGGCTAGCCTGAGCTACGCAATGAAACCTAATTAATTAGTGTAGCTCAGTTAGTCGAATGTCTAACATGTACAAAGCCCTAGGTTCCACCCAGCACCCCATAAACTGAGCGTGGTGGAACACAGCTTTAATCCCAGTACCCATGAGATGAAGGCAGGAGGATCATAGGTTCAAGGTGAGCTTTGGATACGTAGTGAGTTCTAGGCCAATCTGAAATACATGACACGATGTCTCAAAAATAAAACTTACCACTTAAATAAGGAGGAAATAAAAAAAGAGGAGGAGGAATCTGCCTGTATGTGTGACCCACTTGTGTACTTTTGTCATCAGTATGGTGAGACTTCGTCCCCATCACGTTAGAGACATGTCACAGCCCTTGGCAGCCATTCAGTGTTGCTTTGCTAACTAAGGTCTAAGTCTGACATTGCCAGAAAGCCCCCAGTTCAGTGCAAAATGGCGGACTCCCTTGGTAAGTGAGGCTTCCCCTTCTCAACCTGGGAGATCCCAGACGCCTTACCCTCTGCCTGGGGAATGTCACATAGCATTGGTAAGATTACAGGTTCCTTTCTCCCAATAAGAACCCATTCACCTAGCACCTGAAATTCCCAGAATGCCTTCCCATGCTAACGAGGCATCTCTCAGTACCCTAGCCTTCAGCTGATGACCTTTCTCACCCTGGATGTTCATCTCCCCTTCCCCCAAACTATATATCCCTTGATTCACCACGAGTAAAACTGGTCTGTCTCCCTGAAGCTTTCCAATTGCACTCACTCACGCGCCATCTGAAACCCTGTCCATCGACTCTGCTCCCCTCATCCTCACGGACCAGTGGCCAACGATCCCAAGACAAGGGAGACCCACAATCCAGCTTTAAGCCTCGAACTCCAAATCTCTTCTGGTATCTCAAATCTGGGGAGCAGGAAGGTACCCACACTTTGTTAAGACCTATCAAGTAGTTTTCACTAAGTCGTAAAATTCACCCAAGTCAAGGAGAGAACGGCAGCAGACAGTTCTCTATCCTCACAGAAAAGGCATAAATGAAATGAAAAGCAAGGAAAGGGTGGTTGGTTTAAGGTTCCAGGGGTTTCTATCTATGCATGCTTCCTCTGGGTCTGGGACAGTTGTCATGATGTCATGGCATCATGGTATCAGGGCATCATGGTCAGGATCCTGTGATGGAAGAGCTGGGTTTACTGTTCAGCCACTGGAAAACAAATAGAGAGGGAAGGGGATGAATGCAGACCTCCCCTTTGCAGGTGCACCCCTTCCCTTTTAAAGGAGCACACCACCCCTTTAAAGGAATGCCTCCATCCCCTTTAAAGGTTTACCCCATCCACTAGACCCCACTTCTTAAAGGTTCCTCCATCTTCCAAACATGGACTGAGGGACAAGCCTTTAACACAGAGGCCTTTGGAGGACATTTCAGACTTAAACCATCATGGCGGCTTGGACTGGAGAGAAATGAAAATAAGACATCCAGGCTCCTAGGACTTCAACTACTAATGAAGACAGAGATTCAAAGCCAGATCTGAGAGGTCCCAGGACACACCCTTTTCCTGAGTTTGGTGCATGGTTAGGTGGTGGCATTGGAAACACGTGGAGATTGGAAGACAGTCACCTTACACCCATGCTGTATCTCCTTTGGAATAGAACACCTGTCATTGGCTTTGGGGTCCACTTAGCTCAGGATGATGCTATGTCAAGATGGTTGGGTTAGTAAGATCTACAAAGCAATATTCCATTTTGTCCATTTTTTTTTCCGACTCCAAGGACTATGAAGAGGTAACAACCAACAGGATGACCATACTTCCAATAACAGTGGCTCAAAAATCTGTCTACCCACAGTGCTGTAAATCTGCAGCAAGCCGTCTCACTGGATACTCCCATCAGCCTCCCAGGGTCAGTACCTACCCCAGTTGTGTCTATCTACTGATATTCCACAGGGCCTAGCTGCACCACATGGTGCACAGACACGCATGCAGGCAAACACACACACATAAACAAATCTAAAATATATACATAGATTTTAAAGGAAGGGAGGAACAAAGAGAAGGTGGAGACCCATCATAATCCCCGTGATGGTTATTTCTCCTAATGAAGCTCTTCTTTGGGCCTGAGGGCTCTCCCTTCAGGGCTCCATCATGGCTGCCTGTGGCCTGCAACATTCTGTATAACACAGCAGGAGGAAGGCTACATTAAAGAGAATCATGACGTTGAAATAAAAATTAAGAGCCCTGAGACCATGCTTGCTCCTGGCACCAAATAATCGTACTAGAAGACCCGTTGGCATTGACTGAAAACTGTCATGTTCATGGTGACAGTTTGTTACAGCTGAAGGACACATTAAAAATCAACTAAGGCAAGAGACTCAAGGGGCAGGGGCTGGGAAATTTCCAGAGGCAAGCTCTCCCGTTTTCCCTTTCTCAGGGGAGTTGGGGACAGACAGCAAATCTTCCATGATATCAATGTGTGACAATGGGCACGTCAATAGTGCCATCAAACAAAGTTGCCCCTTGTCTCGGTATCCAGAGTCTTCTCTGTGGCCGGAACTCATAAGTTTAGTTGACCATATGCAGGGCTAGCCTGAGTTCCCAGCTCCCCTAGAGGACAAATTGATAGTGCGCAATTCAAAAACCTCATTTTAAAGTCACATTGTTGGTTTGGTCCCTTGAGCTTGAAGCGTCCAGGTTCCAAAATTTTGAAAAATTAATTTCTGATGTTTACCAGCCACTGTCTCCCATCCATGGCATTTCAGGGTAGCATCTGGAACAGACTAAGACACCTCCCATGTTTGCTTGTCAAACTAATAGTACAGAACAAACTAGGATCTACATGTTCTTAACATCTTTAGTGTAACCTCCGATAAGACACACACAGGTACATGCACACATGCATGCATGCACATACACAAACAGACAAATACAAACACACACACACACACACTGAACAAAACTTTTACAGGACAATTCTTGCTGTCACTCTGACTCATTAAGTTCTCTCTGACTTAACTTTCTACAACCCACTAAAATGATCTTATTATGATCCAATAATGTGTCACGGCCTTCCATTAGAAAAAAAAAAAAAAAGATCAAATTTTAGAAGAAGTGGGAGAGAGCTGGTTAAGAATCTAGAACAGCAGTCAAGCACGCATTTTATACTCACATTATGAGTAATGCCCCAGCTAAATGTTACTGCCTCACAAGCGAGGCTGGTACTTAGAGACTCAAAAGCAAACCAATATCCACAAGAGCAAAGGAACTGAGTTCCATCTGAGGCCTCAGTCATCTGGAAGCTGAACTGGCTGGGTATCTGTTGGGGGCCGACTTTTAGCAGAAAGCGGCTATCAGCTTTGCAGCCATCTTGAGCCATATACCCTGACATGAGACTTGGATTACAATAGCCTACAACAGCTGAGCACACTCTGATAATCTTGGTTTAGATACCTTGGGTGTGTGAGATTAAAGGTGTGTGAGATTAAAGGTGTGTGAGATTAAAGGTGTGTGACTTAAGAGAGTGACGACTTAGAAGTCTAAAGATCAGATTTAGAGACAAGACCTAAGGGCATGATTAAAGGGGTAACTTAGAGGCGTGGCTTAGAAGTGGGACATATAAAAGGTAGAGGCAGACGGCAGAGAATGAGACATTAGGTAGAAGACACTTGGCTCTAGAGAGAAGACAGGTAGCAGGCACTTGGAAGAAGTAACTTGGAACTTGGAGGGACTAGGAGCTAGGAACTAGGCACTAGGAACTCAAGACTTAGGACTTAGACTGAAGAATAAACGGGATTGAATTACACTCTGTCTGGTCTCCATTCTTCGAGTCTGGCCTCACTCTCGCTCTTGCTGAACCCTGACCCGCGGACCGGAGCAGCAGCTTGGGCCGGGATAGAGTGGCCGCCCCAAACGCAGGGCAGCCCGGGCCTCAACATTTTGCTCAGGCCGCAACATTTTTGGTGCCCGAACAGGGACTAGTGCAGTTCCCAACATTTTTTTGGCCGCCCAAACATGGGGCTAGTGTGGACCCCAACAGGTATCCAAGATGGCATGCCCAGGGGGCTGAAAATCAGCTTAGGTTATCCACTGGTCTGTGCACTCTGTCCATGTGGCTTCTCCATCAGCTTGGGTCATCCACATATGGCAGTTAGGTATGGAGCCAGTGGGAAGAGTAATTGTTCCAATCATCCATCAACAAAACTGTGGAAACAGCGATCCCTCTGAATGGAAGGACGCAAGTCACACAGAGAAGAACTGACACAGTGAGGGACAGGATCACATCCATCTTTGGATCCCGCTGGCGAAAGCACAGCCTTTCTGACACTCACCCCACCCTGCAGCAGTAGTTAGGTCTCTTCATCTGTCCCTGCCTCCATTTCTCATCACAACAAAGGAATTGGTTAGATGGGTCAGAAGAAATCCCAAGTTCTGAAGTCGTGGATTCAAGAGAGAACTTGGAAACACATATAGGTTCGTACACATCCTGAGCACTTGGTGTAGGCTGAAATCACCCCAGTGCTAGCCTACAGTCTTTATTTGAATTACTGATGAACCTTGAAAGTCTTCTGTGCATCTTAGAATCAGAAAATATGTCTCTTTTTCCTCCTACCAGGCTGGCCAAGCCAACCTAACAAAGCCCCTTTACAACATCACTTTTCAAAGGTCTCTCACTCCCAAGGTGGGCAGGACCATGTTCACTGCTGTCAGCCTTGCATCATCCATGTGCGAAGGAAGAAAACCCCCACCCCCAGGGTTCTGTGGCCATGTCTTTTGTTTGGCACAGGAAGATAGAACTAGAAGCAATAGCAAAGACCATGAAAGGGATGCATATCAGACTTCAAGATCCATTCCAGGCATAAGCCAGAATAACTGCCTTCAGTGAGAACGGTACTTCTCGGCCACTGTATCCAGAAGCTATGGGCACTTAAAGTATTTGAATCTGTTCTCTTTCTCCTTAGACGCAACTACTAATCTTCCCTTCTTCCTTCCTTTCTTTCCTTTCCTAGAGATGCAACCTACTTACCTGGCACATGAAATACTTTATGATGACACCCAAGCTTTAGAGATTTACATGAGAATCAGCCAACCTTATTTTAGCCCAATACAGAGAGCGAGCAGGGTGGGGGGGAGCACGGAAGAACTCTGCGCTTATTCCCCAGATAAGTCATTTATTTCTTTCCTCAAAGAAAAATCCAATATCCCGAGATCAGATGAATATTGAAGCTTTGGTGGAAAAGAACCAGACCAGGGCTGAATTAACATGTTCAGATCATCCTCCCCCAACAGGATGATCTGAGGCTAAAAGGAGCCTCTGCAGATAAATGGTCCATGTCAGGCAGGAGAGGTGCTTCTGACTAGGTCATTCTCATGAAAGACACAAACCATCCTAGATGAAACAAGTAGCCTTCTTATCTTTTAGCCTAGCATCCCCAAGACAGAATTCTGTACAACAGAGAGCTCAGTCTCCCTGTCACCAAGGTCCTGCAGGCCTGGGCTCACTCACTAAGCTGTAATGACCTGTGAATAGGAACAGGGTAGTAGACTCCATTGCTTTCCGGGGTGGCCATTGTCAGGGACAATACCAACAAGGGGTAGAACATCTGGTAGAATGTTCTGCATTCACAAACATTTCTCCTTAGTGAATTTTTCCTCATGCTGCTGGGAAGATCTTGAGTACACTTGAAGAAATTCCTCGTGGGTTTTCTTTTTTGTTTGAAATTAATGTGTAAATTCAGATTCATCAGGTATGGTGATGCGTGACGGAATTTCCAGGACAGAAGAGGCAGAGACCGGAGGATTACTACAAATTGAAGTGCAGGCTCGTTTATGTAGCAAGCTCTGGGCTAACCAGGGACACAGCAAGACCCTATCTCAAAAAGATAATAATAATAATAATAATAATAATAATAATAATAATAATAATGATAATAACAGTAGCAGTCGTAGCAATAATAATGAATAAAGCCAAAATTGTCAAGGCAAGGGTCTTACAAAGCTCTTCCTTCTAAAGAAGGGTTCCCAAGAACCTGGTCTTGGTCATATGAAAGCCAGACTCTTTGATCCCCACAGACTGGGCCCCATGGCTAAAGGTCAGCTGTCCCTGGTGGTATTTGGGTCCCAAAGACAATCTCACTCTGGGGCTATCTCTCTGTAGTGGGACTTTGCTTCTTCCCCATGCTGCACTGCATCCCCAAGAATGAGCTGAGCCTGGTGCAGTGCTTCTCGACCTTCCTGATGCTATGGCCCTTGAATACCATTCCTCATGTTGTGGTGACCCTCGCCCCCAACCATAACATTATTTCCATTTCTACTTAATAACTGTAATTTTGCTACTGTTATGAATCATAATGTAAATATATCATCTGCGGAATATGTGCTATGTAACCTCCAAAACGGTCATGACCCACAGTTGAGAACTGCTGGTCTAGTCATAAATGAAGAGAAAAGGTTAGCGCTAGCTTCATCCAGTCATGAGCTGTGGTTTCTTCATCCGCTCCTTCAACTGATCACCAGTCAGCCAGAGTTATGAAAAAATGAATCTTGACCATACAGGCACATGCACAGCCACCCAGACCAGACATAGCCACACCGAACCAGATTTAAGTGTGCAGAGTCTAGATATTTATGCATTAGAGATTTTTCTCTGATGATTCTAGCAATGTGTCTTGGTTAAGAACCATGCTTTAAGCCAACAGTCCAAAAAAAAAAAAAAAAAAAAAAAAAAAAAGTCAAGTTACTTGGAAAACTGCAGTCTCAACTGCCCTCTTACCATCTCCTGGGTTCACTGAGGAGTCCCAGGTGACTCTGTTCTCTCCATAGGACTCTCACACTCCACGAGAACTGAGGCTGCTGTGGGCACCCAGCTGTCCTCAAGTGCTACTGGCTTCAAAAACACATGGCCCTTGAATGTAGCTTGTCCCCTCTCAACCTCTGTGTTGTTGATCTTAATTACCTCCAAAGAGGTTGCAATCTCTCCTGCCATCTGCAGTAGGGACCCCATGTCGAAGAGCTAGCCACACCTGTGTGAGTTTTCTAAATAACAAATGACACAGTGTCAAACTCTCACAGGAACATAAGTGTTTGGCTATGTTATACAAGCGACTGACGACATAACAGGCAAAAGTTTAAGCAAGACTGTCCATGTGCCCTTGTTTCTGGGGACCTCTGATGGGGTTGCACAGGAAATGGGGGGGGATGCATTTTTGGACCGTACTGTGAGCAAGAGGTGAATCTTTGTAACCAAGGGACAGAAAGCTCTCTCTCGGCCTTTACCATCTGCAGACAGCTTGGATCCTGTAGAGCACAGAATAAAACACTGCATCAAAGACCCAGAACTGTCCCACGGATCCCAGAGAGAGTCTTGTGACCGGTGTGGCTATCTCCAGCTCAGAGTTCCTCTGAAATTCTTAAAGTGCTGCTTTCTGGTGAGTTAGGAAAGACAAAGACTCCCCTCAAATGAGAAGTGAAGCATTAGGGAACAGACAGAAAATGGACAGGCCAGAGCCGCTCCCCTGGGGCATAAATGAAGCATGTTTCTGTCTTCAACAAGGTGGCACCAGAGGCACCAACCTATAGCCTTGTCAGTTATCCTGGCATATCAACCCACCGGTACAAGACTGTGTTCAAGTTGCTTCAGACCCTGAGCCAGGGAGCTTCCTAGGAAGACATTATTAGCTAGCCATTAGCATCAGACTCTGGCATCTGAGGTGAGGCATACAAGTGAGCTGTCCCCTTAAGAATGTGGTTTCAATTAAACTGAGATCTATCCAGGCTCCCAACACGTTCCACGGGTTGTTCTGCCTAACCTTTTGGAAATCTCCACATGGTTATCATTAGTTTTTTCTCTCCTGGTTTGCTTTGGAACAAATGCCATGTTTATCTAATGTCACAAAAGGGATGGATGAGGAAGCCAAGTGGGTTTCGAGTCAGTATATCCATGGGGCAAAGTAACGAGATAAGAACAGACTCGCTCCCTTGGAGACATACCTTCAGTTCTTGCCAAGCCATTCAGCCATCTCCAGCTAAGATAGATGCTACTATTACAACTGACGCTTCGCAGCCTGCACTCTGGGGCTTGGAGATTCTGCTAGTTGGCTCTTCAGCATCACAGAGCTGAGGCTGATAAAGGAAGGACTTGTATCCAAGCTTTCTTTGTAGTCCTAAGAGCATGTGTACTCACTGAGGGTGGATGCCACATGCAGGGCACTTCCTCTAGTTGGGCACCTAGGCAAGTGTCCTAGATACATGAGATTCCGCTCACGGACAAAGAGCTATACTCAGTGTCAAGGTACCAATGAAGAAACAAAACACAGGGGGCACACTGTCTTCCCGAGGCCAGCAATCTGACCATGGCAGAACTGGAGTCTAAAACTATCCCTACCAACACCTGAGCCTCTGGTCTCCTTCAGCCTAGATCTTGAGAACTTTCCAAACTGCATGCTGGGAAGTACCAAGGATCTTCCACTGAACTCAACAGGACCACCTGGTGGGCTGTAGAGATGGAATTTACAGAGACACAGCCCAGGTGTGTTGGTTATTTTTGTTGTTGCTGCTATCGCAGAAGCTTAAAACAACTGGTCACCGGACATGTCCGATCAGGAAGCAGAAGAGCGTCCATACTCAGCCCATTTTCTCTCTTTTATTCAGTTCAGGATTTATGCCCATGCAATGGTGCCTCCCACATTCAGGGTAGGCCTTCCTAGCTTAGTTAAATATAAATATTTAATCTAGGCATTTCTTCATGCACAGGCCAAGTGGTTTGTCTCCAAGGTGATCCTAGATCCAGTGTTAACCCATCCCAGTAAGGGAAGATGTGATGTCTGAGCTCTTAAGATTCTCTAGTGCATGCAGAAAATCTCCTAGAGAGGTTCATGCATCTCCCAGACAGGACTCCAGCCAGTGGCAGCATGAAGGCCAAGCTACAGTAGAACAACATGAAAACAGCCCAGAACACTGTGTGCTGAGCCAGTTCCAGGGGGTTGGCTGCACACTGGTCCTGTCTTGACAGTGACTTGTCCTTCAGTACAGTTCTGCCTCTTGAGCATCCTGTACCCAAGTGTGGGCTCCCACAGGACCCTCTATATCCTGACCTCTGACCTGCATCTCCCTGGAAAGTCGGCATGTCACTGCTGACTCCTGCTTGGGTCCATGGTAGCAGATAGTGATAAAGGGTTGGAGAATGAACTGCGTCTCCTAATAAGAAGTTAAGAACCTGTCACTAGCAGCAAGTGGGGTACATGCAGCTCCTAGAAGGTGGTATGACTGCTAAAGCCCTCACTGGTGGTGTGTCAGCTTATGGTCAACTTGTACTTTGTAGGGACTGCCCTGACCCATGCTGTGTTTCTAGAGTAAGAACCACCAAGAGCAGGTGGCTGAAGACCTTTGCTTGGCACTGCTTGGCATTGTCTTGATCAAGTAAGCTATGATTGATCATCTATGAATGATCAACTTACTATTGAGAGTCAAGGGTGAAACTGGAGTCCTCCCTGGTTGCTTCCAAACAGACTCATGTCTCCTGATACAGGCCAAACTTTGAGGCAAACAGGCTACAGGGCATGCAACCTGCTTCTCAGACCATGAAGGATCTAGAAGGATCGTGGCCAGTGAAGATATATGCAGAGCTTGCAGCAAGCCCAGTGGGAAAATCATGATCCTGGAGACCCGTGTCATCCTCGGCAGGGAGTTAGTGCCTTGAAAATGAGTCGATGCCCTCTCACAGGACTCTGATGGTGGGAGAATCCCCCATGAAAAGCTAGTAAGTGACAGACCTGTCTGCCTCAAGCTAGGTCCCATTGGCCCCACCAAAATGGATGGTTGGCCAGGCATAGCAGCATCCACTGTGAAGCAAAAGAGGTGTCTCTGAGCAGGTCCTGAACAGGCTGAGAGGGTACAATCAGCACCAACAGGAAGCCCACATTCCCCTGTGAGTATGGCCGGCCGTACCAGCATATCCCCGTGGCTACTGTGAGGCTGCCTGGAGGAGTCCATGGCAAACCTGCCCACAGGGCAGACTTCAGGTGGGACAGCGAGTTGTCCATGTTGTATGCAAAATAAATGGCAAGGTTCTGCTGAAGGGTCAGGTAAGAGTCTATACGAATTCTTGGGTGGCAGAGAATGGCCTGTCTGGATACACAGGGCTTGCAAAGAGAAGCTGAGAGTAAGAGCTGAGGATGAGGTTTGGGGTACAGTCACACGGGTGAGAGCGTGTGAGAGGTGCAAACTAGGAAATGACGAGATGAGGTGTGGTGTTCTTCAAAGAGCATGGCATTTATAGAGGAAGCTGGAACATTTCAGTGGGAACGTGTGTGTCCCAGTCAGCCGTGAGCATGTTCACAGAGGACAAGGCATATGGAAGGTTACATCAGCAAAGATGCAGATGACATCACGCATTTTCAAACAGCCACTCTTGGCCTCTGTGATGTAATGACAAGAGTGGAACGAGTCTAGATCTGAGCAAACAGTTGCTAGGCAGATGTCCCCACAAAAGTACTTTTCTGTAAGGCTGTGGTAGCCTCCGTACAAGCTGGTGTCTCTGGCAGAGTCTAGTGACAGTTGTGGTCAGACAGTCATGTGCAACAACCCTTCCTTTTATAACATCTCAGATGCCTCTTTCTTTGTTGGGATTGACATAGGTGACTCCATTTTGTTTCTGGAACTTTTTCGATTCTTCTACTAATGTTGATTTATGCCAGACCAGACTACTCGCTCACAGCCAGGGGAGAGACAGTGGCTGCCCGTGGGGATGTCTCAGATCCTCCCTGGAGTAGTTATTCAGTCAGCATGCCTCACTTAGTCCAGCCAACCTGGCCGCATAGCCTGGGCGGAGAGCCTCAGCCTTCTCCTACCATCAGGTGAACCACTGAGACCAGCAGAGGTTCTGGCTCAGGGCAAGATGGTGAGTGCCATTCATTCCTGCAGCCTTGATCTTCTAGTTTCCCAAGAAGACATTGATGGAACCCCTAAAATAACTGTTCCCCAAGTGTCCATAGAGAGAGAATGGGCAGAGCAACAGAGAAGACTAGAAGATACACAGAAAGAAAGTCCCTTAGGTTCCCTTTAAATAAGAGATAAGCTCATGCTTCCTGCAGACAGCGTCCAGTTGCCACCCCTCTATGCAAAGACCTGCTTCACCCATAAACACACAGCCTTCATAGGGCAGTCCCAGCCAGTGGCTGACAGAGACAGGTATGTGAGACCCAGCCATTCAGTCCCTAAAGAGACAACACTGATGAACTGCTTTTTCCAGGATGAGCTAAGCTGGGCATCTTCCTCATCCCGTCCTGCTTTCTGACCCACCTCCCCCACCCCCCCACCCCCATCGAGCTCTATCCCAGGATGTGTTTCCAAGTACTTAGCTGCACTTGGTATTAGGGTCTAGGAGAAAAAACAAACAAACAAACAAAACTCCATCTGCCTTAGCCAGCTCTGTGTCACTGTAAGAGAGCCCTGAAGCAAACAACTTCGAAAAGGGAAAGGTTTGTTTGGGTTCACAGTTTAAGGAGATGTTGGTCCCTGAACAGTTGGTCCTGTTGATTAAAAACTGTGGTGAGCATCACTCCAAGGCAAGAGTAGGTGAGCAGAACCTCTCCGCTCACGGTGACCAGGAAATAAAACAAGAGAGAAAGGAGCAGGACCCCAGCTCAGATTCTCCCTCCAGGCCCCAAATCTTAGAGGAACCACCAATTTCCCAATAATACCATTCTGGTGACCACATCTTTAACACACAGGCCTTTGAGACCATTCTACTGAGGCTGCTGTACCTACACTGATTTTAGACATTGACGGTCCAGGGCTCTCCCACACCAATCGAGAAAATGTCCCACAGGCTTGCCCACCGGTAGTCTAGTGGAGGCATTTCTTCAATTGAGGTTCATCTTTCCAGATGACCCTAGCTAGTCAATGACCCAATGACCCTAGCTTCCCAATGAGCCAAGCTAATGAGAACCAACCAGGGAAAAGTTCCCTTATCAACACAAGTAGAATATGTAGCTTCATTTTCTTCAATGTATCTTATTACTTGCTATTTTATGTACGCCTGTGTGTGAGTATGTGCACAAGGGTGCGGGTAGCCGAGAAGGCCAGAGAGGCCATCACATCCGCAAGTGCTTGAGGTCCAGGCAGTTGTAAGCCGTCAGAAGTCCAGGAACCAAGAGCAGCACATGCCCTTGACTGCTGAGCCATCTTCTCCCCAGCCCCAAGAATCTGAATCTTTGTAGGCTTTCCAGCACACGGACACAGCATGTCAAAGAATTTGATATTCTTGCTCCCTGTGTGTCATAGTTTTTGCACACATAGCTTCTGAGGTTTATCAGTTTATATCTTAGTATTTGTGTATTGCATTTGTAACTATAAGATAATGAGTGGGTGGTACCGCAATTTCCGCTTATAAAAATAATAGGACATTTCCATTTTAAACAAATATATGTGGGAAAGCATGAATTAAATAAGAATATTAAATAGAAGGGAACAGAGTCAGAGGAACATTGTGACACAATTCATGAAGTCTTGGGCTGGCAAGATGGCTCAGCGAGTAAAAGAACCTGCCATCAAGCCTGGATATCTAAATTCAGTCCCTAGGATCCACATCCTGGAAGAACAAACTCCTACAAGTGTCCTCTGGTCTCCACATCTGTGCTGTGGTATGAGCATTTGCACTTCTCCCCAATACACACATAACAACAGCACACAAACCAGCACAATCAATAAATTGGGTCGGGTATGCTTAAACTAACCCAGCTGGTAGATCCTCCAGGCTTGGTTTATTTGCAAGGAAATCAAGGTTGACAAAGTTAAGAGTCAGAGCTAGGATGTGAATGCAGGCTTACCCATCAGGCCTTGCAGCCATGGCTCTCTCTAACACCACAGAAGGGAAGTCCTGCCTACCTATATGAGTGACTATAAGACAGCCAGCCAGGAGTGCTCAGAGGGAATGAATTACTACTGGGTCCTCGGCATCACCTTGACCTGGAAACTCAGCAATCAGCCAGGCTGGTGAGCTAGAGACCCTGACTGGGAATGAAGGCTTCAGCGAGGAGCCAACCCAACCCAGGGACTCTACAAGTGCACCTCTGGCCAAGTTCCCCCAGCTCCCCTGTGCTTGGCCATCCTAATTAGTTTTCATGCAAACAGCCTCATCGTATTGAATAAAAATCACTCTCCCAACAAGCTGCCTCGTGACATCACCTCTCTCTGGGGAAGCTAGGATGATGACCTCGGATCTGATGAAAGAGGAAGATTAATTTTATGAGCTACCTGGACCAATGTGTGCTATTAATGATGAGTAGCTCACAGGGGATGCAGATCTCACTTGCCTAAGGAAAGGACATTGCTTCCTTGCATTCTTGTAAGGCCTACCAACCTCTCACTGGACACCAGCTCTGGGAGAACACACGACAGGCTCCTTCCCTTCTCCTGACCTTACTGGCCCCAGGACCATGAGCTTGCTAACTGTCCTAGTTGACAGTACATGGGCTGACTCTCCTCCCAGAGCCCTAAGCCTAGCTGTACCAAATCCGTCAAGCATGCCGCTAAAGCATCTTGGGAGTAGGGAAGTGTTCTGCATTCCTACACACACACACACACACACACACACAGAGAGAGAGAGAGAGAGAGAGAGAGAGAGAGAGAGAGACAGACAGACAGAGAGACAGAGAGACAGAGAGACAGAGAGACAGAGAGACAGAGACAGACACAGACAGAGAGACAGAGACAGACAGACACATACACACAGAGACAGACAGACAGACACACACACACACAGAGACAGACAGACACACACAGAGAGACAGACAGACAGACAGACATATACACACAGAGAGACAGACAGACACACACACACAGAGAGAGACAGAGACAGACAGACACATACACACAGAGACAGAGACAGACAGACATATACACACAGAGAGACAGACAGACAGACACACACAGAGAGAGAGAGACAGAGAGAGGCGGAGAGACAGACACACAAGCAGTTGCACACACATGCACAGGAACCGATGGACATGTGGGCAAACATGCAGACCCATGTGAAACATGTCTTAAGACAAGATATAAGCATAGTATCAAGTTTATAGCTGGTAGCAGGTATGCCAACCACGCCATACTTCTGAGACAACGAGTGGCTGGTGTCTCTAACATGTGTCTCTCTTCCACATCATGTTTCTGCCATGCCCCTTTCCTGCAGGGCAGACATGCAAAACTGCAGATCATGCTGAACCCTGCACGCAGTCACTGCTCCAAATTCACCAACTTTACAGTCCAAAAGTACCTGAGGAAAGAACACTGTTATCTATACTTAACATGTTTGAGATTCTTTGTCCTCGCTGGTCCTTGAGCAATTCAAGATGGCACCCGTTCATTCCGTTAGCTACTTCCTTTTTCTTTGACCAAAAGTGACTTAAGGAAGAAAGGGCTTGATTTGGCCAATGGTTCCAGGGGAATAAGAGTTAATTATGCCAGGGAAGCATGGCAGCAAGTAGCAAGCATGGCGGCAGGGACAGGAAGCTGAGAGTTCACACCTTCAAATGCAGACACGAAGTAGAGAAAGCAAACTGGAAATGGGACAAGGCCATATAACTCAACCTCACCCCCAACGATACACTTCCTCCAGCAAGGCTGCACCTCCTAAACCTCTCCAAACAGCATCACGTGCTGGGGATATTTGCTGATACCTATGGGGGACATTTCTCATTCAAAGCTGCTTTCTCAGTTTAACGATTTTCTTTACACTGGGTCTTAAGAGTTTAGAGTTAGAGGAAAATGGAAACACATGTTTTTACACAAAGGCTATGCCATTGATGAAACTCATCATGCAGGGACCCAAGTCCTGAAAACTATGTGTAATACTTACTGTTAATTCCTAACAGACTCAACTATGAGATGGGCCCTTGAGGTAGGAAGACTCATCCACTGTGGGCGACACCATCCCCTGGCTGGGACACTGGCCTGTATAAATGGATCTGAGCAGCAGCAGGCATTCACCACTCTCTACTTTGGAGATCCCATGTGATCTGCTGTTCCAAGTTTGTGCTGCTTTGACCTCCTCACCCTGGTGGACTCTAAGTTTGTACCATAATCCAGAATAAACCCTCCAAGTTGCTTTTTCAAGAATATTTTGTCACAGCAACAGACAAAGAAGCTGTGGAAGTGTGCTTTTTTTCATTGGTTCATATGTGTATATATATGCATATGTATGTTAAAGTTAATCAATATACTAGACACTGTAAGAAATTAACAATAACTATTAATAAAATTAATAATTATGAGGCTGGGAAGGTGCCCTGATGAATAAAGTGTTTGCCATATAAGCATGAAGACCAGAGTTCAGATCCCCACAGCCTGACAGGTTCTTCATCATCATGGAGACTGTATGGCCTCAGAGCATCTATAGATTTGAGATTCACAAAAGACCATGGAGGGAGTTGGGGCCCATAGTCCCCAGACACAGGAAAGTCATCAGCCATATGGGGCCATAGTGAGGGACTCCAAAGAGACAGGCCCACTGTTCTCAATGGTTATCTTGGGTAACTGCTAAGATATTTGTGATGGTGCAGCCCTGGATCCAGTAGACACTAGTCTTTTCCCCACCCTCAACCCCCAGAGAACAGGAACAGGAACAGAGAACAGGATGGGCACTGACTGTGCCTCCCACAGGCTTCTGTGTTGTGACCACCCCAGCTTCTCCCTCCTACAGGCGAGACATGGGTGTTTAATTAGCTCCCATGATCTCATGATTCCTTCTGAAAGGAAAGGAGAGAAAAAAACACCAGAGGAAGGGAAGGATAAAGCTCACCTTGCAGGAGGCCCCTCTATTCCCATCTTGGTACCAGCTCACTTCTCCCCTGAGCCACATTCCTCCTACAGCTATGCCCTGGAGGCACCACAGCATGCTTAGGGTTTCCATGTCATGCCTGCCTTCCACGTCCCCTTTTCGTGTGTCCATGTCAGCATCGTTTGCTGTTGGAGAAGCTGAGGTCAAAGAGGGGTTCCTTTGCATTCAGGACCAAATCCTAATTCCTCAATTATACGCACTAGCTAGTCAGCCGGCATCATCAACACCTTTTTATAGTACCGGGGTTCAGCAGGAGCTGCCAGGTCTTAGTTTGAGCCCCAGCTCTTGATACCCCTGAGATCTTTGGTGAATCATCAAGCATATAGCCTGGTTAGACTGGAAGGATGACTAGGAGGGAGACCCTGGAACAAAGACCTGTGCAGAGTCATGCCGGGAACAGGGACTCCCTGGCTCTTGAGAGGTTCCAGCACTCCATGTTGGAGCTGGGAGGAAGAGAAGGAAAGAGGGTCCAGACTGAAGAGAACTGGGAAGCACTGTTGGCTGCTGGGCTCTTGCACAGAGCAATGGCTTCTGGGGCCATTCCTTTGCAGAAGAGTCTGCTGTGAGAGCTTGGGCGTGAGCCTGAACCCTGGACTAAATTCCAGTGGATATAAAACCATAATATTGGGTTAGCCTCTGATAGCGCTGCAAGCAGGAACAGAGAGAGGATCCAATTGGTAAAGTGCTTGCTGCCTAAGCACAAAGACCTGAGTTTGAATGTGCAGCACCCATGGAAAAAGCCAGTCATGGCTGCCCCATGTACCTGTAATGCTGTTACTGGGGAGAGGGGATGGCTAATCCTTGAGGCTCACTGGCCAGTCACTCTCACCAAACCAGAGAGCTCCAGTTCTGTGAGAGACCCTGTCAATAGATAGATAGATAGATAGATAGATAGATAGATAGATAGATAGATAGATAGATAGATGGGTGGGTGGGTGGGTGGGTGGGTGGGTGGATGGATAGATGGATTGATAGATAAATGGGTGGATGGGTGGGTGGATAAAAGGATGGGTA
>NW_023046261.1:0-63519 GCF_011762505.2 Arvicanthis niloticus
CCACAGAGATGAGCAAACAGAAGATCATCCAGAGAGAGAAGGGAACAGAAGGGCATTCAGAGGGATGAGAAGACAGAAGAGAATCTAGGGAGAGGAGAGAACTGAAGGGCATCTGGAGAGATGAGGAGACAGAAGGGGATCCAGATAGAGGAGAGGACAGAAGGGCATTTAGAGAGAGGAAAGTACAGAAGTGCATCCAGAGAGGGGAGAGAACATAAGTGCATGCATAGAGATGAGGGAACAGAAGATCATCCATAGAGAGAACAGAACAGAAGAGCATCCACAGGGATGAGAGGACAGAATAGAATCTACAGAGAGGAGACAACAGAAGGGCATCCAGGGAGATGATGAGACAGAAGGGCATCCAGAGAGAGGAGAAGACAGAAGGCATCCAGAGAGAGGAGATTACAGAAGGGAATCCAGAGAGAACAGAAGGGCATTCAGAGATAGGAGAGGACACAAGAGCATCCAGAGAGATGAGAGAACAGAAGATCTTCTAGAGAGAGGAGAGAACAGAAGGGCATCCACAGAGATGAGGGAACAGAAGATTATCCATAGAGAGAACGGAACAGAAGAGCATCCAGAGGGATGAGAGGACAGAATAGAATCTAGAGAGAGGAGACAACAAAAGGCATCCAGAGAGATGATGAGACAGAAGGGGATCCAGAGAGAGGAGAGGACAGAAGGGCATCCAGAGAGCAGAGAAGACAGAAGGGCATCCAGAGAGAGTAGAGAATAGAACGGTATCCAGAGAGCAGAGAAGACAGAAGAGCATCCAGAGAAAGAAGACAGAAAGGCATCCAGCGAGAGGAGAGAACAGAAAGGCATAAAAAGAAAGGAGAAGACCAAAGCGCATCCAGAGAGAGGAGAGGAGAGAAGGGCCTACATAGAGATGAGAGAAAAGAAGGGCTTCCAGAGAGTGAAGAAAACAGAAGGGCCTCAAGATAGAGGAGAGGAAAAATGTGCATCTGGATAGAGGACAGAACAGAAGGGCATCCAGAGAGAGGAAACAACTGATGGGCATCCAGAGAGAGGAGAAGACAGAAGGGCATTCAGAGATAGGAGAGTATAGAAAGTCATCCAGAGAGCTGACAAGACAGAAGGGCATCCAAAGAGAGGAGAAGACAGAAGGGCATCCAGAGCGATGAGAGTACAGCAGAGCTTCCATAGAGAGAAGAAAACAGAAAGGCAACCAGAAAGATTAGAGGACAGAAGGGATTCCAGAGAGAGAAGAGGACAGAAAGGAGAAAACAGAAAGAAATCTGGAAAGAGAAGAAACAGAAGGTAATCCAGAAAGAGGGGACAACAGAAGGTCATCCAGATTGATGAAAAGCCAGAAGGTCTTCCAGAGATAGGATAGAACAGAAGGGCATCCGGAGAGATGAGGAGACAGAAGGGCATCCAGAGAGAGGAGAGGACAGAATGGCATTTAGAGAGAGGAAAGAACAGAAAGGCATGCAGAGAGAGGAGAAAACAGAAGGGCATCCAGAAAGAGGAGACAAATGAATGTCAGTAAGAGTGACAAAAAGACAGAAGGGCATCCAGAGAGAGGAGAGGACAGAAGGGCATTCAAAGAGAAGAGAACAGAAGGGAATCCAGAGAGAAGAGAAGACAGAAGGGCATCCAGAGAGTTGAGAGGACAGAAAAGCATGTAGAGAGAGGATAAGACAGAAGGGCATCCATAGACAGGTGAAAACAAAAGGGCTTCCAGAGAGAGAAGACAGAAGGGCATCCAGAGAGATGACTGGACAGAAGAGCATCCGGTGAGTGGAGAGATTAGAAGGGCATCCAGAAGAAAGGGGAAGACAGAAGGGTATGCAAAGAGAGGAGAAGACAGAAGAGCTTCAAGAGTGGAGTGAACAGATGGTCATCCAAATTGACGACGAGAAAGAAGGGCATCGAGAGAGAGGAGAGAACAGAAGGGCTTCCAGAGAGAGGAGAAGACAAATGGGCATCCGGTTAGAGGAGAGAACCTATGGGCATCCAAAGAGAGGAGACAAAAAAGTTCATTTAGAGGGAAGAGAAAACAGAGAAAGGGTATCCAGAGAGAGGAGAAGACAGAAGGGCATTCAGAGATAGGAGAGTACAGAAGGTCATCCAGAGAGCAGAGAAGACAGAAGGGCATCCAGAGAGAGGAGAAGACAGAAGGACATCCAGAGTGATGCGAGTACAGCACGGGTGATGAATATAAAGAAGGGCATCCAGAGAGAGGAGAGGGCAAAAGGGCATCCAGAGAGAAGAGAAGACAGAATGGCATCCAAAGAGAGGAGAAGACAGAAGGGCATCAGGGAGAGTAGAGGACAGAAGCGAATCCAGAGAGAGGAGAGAACTGAAGGGCATCCAGAGAGAAAGGAAGACAGAAGGGCAGCCAGAGAGAGGATAGAACAAAAGGCATCCAGAAAAAGGAGAAATCTGAAAGGCATCCAGAGAGAGGAGAGGACAGAAGGGCATCCAGAGAGAGGAGAAAACAGAAGGGCATCCAGAGAGAAGAGAGAACAGAAAGGCATGTAGAGGGAGGAGAAGACAGAAGTGCATCCAGAGAGATGAGAGAACAGAAGAGCATCCAGAGAGAGGAGAGGAGACAAGGACATCCAGAGATATGAGTGAACCGAAAATCTTCCAGAAAATTGAGAGAAAAGAAGGACATCCAGAGAGATGAGCGAAGAGAAGATCGTCAAGGGAGAGAAGGGAACAGAAGGCCAATCAGAGGGATGATAGTACAGAATAGAATCTAGAGAGAGAATAGAACAGTAGGGCATCCAGAGAGATGATGAGACAGAAGGTCATCCAGAGAGAGGAGACAACAGAAGGTCATCCATCGTGATGAAAAGACAGAAGGGCATCCAGAGAGAAGAGAACAGAAGGTCATCCAGAGAGAGGAGAGTAAAGAAGGGCATACAGAGAGAGGAAAGAACAGAAGTACATCCAATGAGAGTAGAGAATGGAATGGTATCCATTGAGCATAGAAGAGAGAAGGGCATTCACAGAAAGGAGAAGACAGAAGGGCATCCAGTAAGAGGACAGAACAGAAAGGCATCAAGAGAGAGGAGAGGACAGAAGGGCATCCAGAGAGAGGAGAGGACAGAAAGGCATCCAGAGAGAAGAGAGAACAGAAGTGAATCCAGAAAGAAGAGAAGACGGAAGGGCATTCAGAGAGAGGAGAGAGCATTAGGGCATCCAGAGAGAGGAGAAGATTGAAGGGAATCCAAAGAGATGAGAAAATCGATGGGCATCCATAAAGAGGAGAGAACAGAAGGGCAACCATAGAGAGGAGAGGACAGAAGGGCATCCACAGTGAGGGAAGAACAGTAGAGCATGGAGAGAGAGGATAGAACCGAAGGGCATCCAGAGAGAGGAGAAGACAGAAGGGCATCCAGATAGAGAAGAGTAAAGAAGGGCATATAGAGAGAGGAGAGAACATAAGCTTATCCACAGAGAGGGGAGAACAGAAGAGCATCGAAAGACAGGCGAGAACAGAAGGGCATCCAAAGAGAGGAGAGGTCAGAAGGGCATCCAGAGATAGGAGAGTACAGAAGGGCATTCCGAGAGATGAGAGAACAATAAGGAATCCAGAGAGAGGACAGGACAGAAGGGCCTCCAGGGAGAGGAGAAGACAGAAGGGCATCCGGAGAGAGGAGAAGACAAAAGGGCATCCAGAGAGATAAGAGAACAGATGAGTATCCATAGAGAGAATATAATAGAAGGGCATCCAGAAAGACGAGTGGACAGAAGGGCATCCTCTTAGAAGAGAGTAAATGAGGGCATCCAGAGAGACAAGAGAACAGAAGGGCATCCAGAGAGAGTATAAGACATTCGTAGAGTGGAGCTGACAGAAGGGCATCCATATAGAAGAGAAGACAGAAGGGCATTCGGGGAGAGGAGAAAATAGAAGGGCATCCAGAGATAGGGGAAGACAGCAGGGCTTCCAGCGAGAGGAAAGGACACAAGAACATCCAGAATGATGAGAGAACAGAAGATCTTTCATAGAAAGGAGAGAACAGAAGGGCATGCAGAGAGATAAGCAAACAGAACATCATCCAGAGAGAGAAGAGAAGAAAAAGGCATCCAGAGATATGACACAACAGAAGGGCATCCAGAGAGAGGAGATGACTGACAGAAGGGCATTCAGAGAGAAGAGAAGACAGAAGGGCATCCAGAGACAGGAGAAGACAAAAGGGCATTTAGAGAGATAAGAGAACAGAGAAGCATCCATAGAAAGAATATAAGAGGAGGGAATCCAGAGAGATGAGAGGACAGAAAGGAATATAGAGAGGAGAAAATAGAAGGGGATGTAGAGAGAGGAGAAGACAGAAGGGCATCCAGAGAGAGGTGAGCACAGAAGGGCATCCAGAGAGAAAAGAACAGAAGGGCATCTAGAGAGAGGAGAGTAAAGAAGGGCATACAGAGAGAGGAGAGAACAGAAGGGCATCCAGAAAGATGAGAGAACAGAAGGGCATCCAGTTAGAGGAGAGGACAGAAGGGCATCCACAGATTGGGAAGAACAGAAGAGCATTGAGCGAGAGGAGACAACATAAGGACATCCAAAGAGAGGAGAGGACAGAAGGGCATCCTGAGAGAGGAGAAAACAGAAGGGCATCTGGAGAAAGGAGAGGACAGAAGGTCTTCCAGAGAGAGAAGAAGACAGAAGGGCATCCAGAGAGATTAGAGGACTGAAGAGAATCTAGAGAGAGAAGAGAACAGAAGGGAAACCAGAGATATGAGAGGACAGAAAAATCCAGAGAGAGATGAGGACAGTAGGGCATCCAGAGAGATGAAAGGACAAAAGGGCATCTGGAGAAATGAGAGAACAGAAAAGCATCCAGAGAGATGATAGAAGGGCATCCAGAGAGAGGAGAGTATAGAAGACCTTCAGATGAGAGGAGAAAACAGAAGGACATCAAAGGAGAGGAGAGGACAGAAGAGCATCCAAAAAGAAGAGAAGGTAGAAAGGCATCAAGAGAGTAGATAGGACACAAGGGCATCCAGAGTGATTAGAGAACAGAAGATCATCCAGAGAGAGAAGACAACAGAAGGGCATCCAGTAAGAGGGGAAGACAGAAGGGCATCCCGAGAGAAGAGAGGAAGAAATGGCATCCAGAGAGAGAAGAGGACACAAGGGCATCCAGATAGAAGAGAGAACAGAAGGGCATACAGAGAGAGGAAAGAACAGACAGGTATCAAGAGAGGAGAGGGAAAATGGCATCCAGAGAGAGGAGAGGACAGAATGACATCCAGTGAGAGGAGATAACAGAAGGGCATCTAATGAGAAGAGAAGACAAAAGGATATCCAGAGTAAGGAGAAAATTGTCGGGCATCCAGAGACGGGAGAATAATGAAGGGCATCGAGAGAATCGAGAGAACAAAAGGCTATAGGGAGAGAGGAGAAGACAGAAGAGCAACTAGAGAGAGGAGAGGACAGAAGGGCATACAGAGAGAGGAGAGCACAAAGAAGAATCCAGAGAGACGAGAGAACAGAATGGTATCCAGAGAGAATGAAGGACACAAGGGCATCTTGAGATAGGAGAGAAGAGCAGCGCATCCACAAAGAGGAGGAGACAAAAATGAATCCAGAGAGAGGAGAGGACAGAAGGACAATCAGAAGGAGGAGAGGACAGAAGAGCATCCAGAGAAAGGAGAGAACAGAAGGGCATCCATGGAGAGGAGAGGTCAGAAGGGCATGCACAGAGCGGAGAGAACAGATGGGCATCCAGAGAGCAGAGAAGACAGAAGGGCATCCAGAAAGAGTATGGAATAGAATGGTATCCAGAGAGTAGAGAAGAAAGAAGGACCTCCAGAGAAAAGAGAAGACAGAAGGGCATCCAGTGATAGGAGGGAACAGAAGGGCATCCAGAGAGCAGAGAAGACAGAAGGGCATCCATAGAGAAGTGAAAACAGAAGTGCATCCAGAGAGAGAGAAGAGAGAAGGGCATCCATAGTGAAGAGAACACAGAAGAGCATCCAAAGAGAAGGGAGATCAGAAGGTCATCTATAGAGAGGAGAAGACAGAAGGACATCCAGAGAGATGAGAGGACAGAAGGGAATCCAGACGGAGGAGAGAACAGAAGGGCATAAGAAGTGAGGAGAGGACACAAGTGCATCCAGAGAGAGGAGAGAAAAGAAAGGCATGTAGAGAGAGCAGAGAACAGAAGGGCATCCACAGATTGAGAAGAACAGAAGAGCATCGAGAGAGAGGAGACAACATAAGGGCATCCAAAGAGAGGAGAAGACCGAAGGGCATCCAGAGAGAGGAGAGAACAGAAGGGCATCTGGAGAGAGGAGAGGACAGAAGGGCTTCCAGAGAGACAAGAAGACAGAAGGGCATACAAAGAGATTAGAGGACTGAAGAGAATCTAGAGAGAGAAGAGAGCAGAAGGGCAACCAGAGATATGAGAGGACAGAAGGAAATCCAGAGAGAGCAGAGGACAGTAGAGCATGCAAAGAGAGGAGAGAACAGAAAGGCATACAGAGATATGAGAGGACAGAAGGAAATCCAGAGAGAGCAGAGGACAGTAAGGCATCCAGAGAGAGGAGAGGACAGAAGGACATACGGAGAGAGGAGAGAGCAGAAAGGCATACAGAGAAAGGAGAAGACAGAATGGCATCCAGAGAGTGGAGAGTAAAGAATGGCATACAGAGAGATGAGAGAACAGAAGGGCATCCAAATAGAGGAGAGGGCAGAAGGGCATCCAGAGAGGGGAGATAAGCGAAGGGCATCCGGAGAGAAGAGAGAACCAAAAGGAATCCAGAGAGAGGAGAAGACAGAAGGGCATCCTGTTAGAAGAGAGTAAATAAGGGCATCCAGAGAGACGAGAGAACAGAAGGGCATCCAGAGAGAGGAGAAGACATCCGGAGAGTGTAGCTGATAGAAGGGCATTCAGATAGAAGACAAGACAGAAGGCCATCCGGAGAGAGAAGAGAATAGAAGGGCATCCATAGAGAGGAGAAGACAGAAAGGGCTACCAGAAAGAGGAAAAGACACAAGAACATTCAGAGAGATGCGAGAGCAGAAGATCTTCCAGAGAGAGGAGAGAACAGAAGGTCATGCAGAGAGATAAGGAAACAGAAGATCATTCTAGGAGAGAGAAGAGAAGAGAAGTGCATCCAGAGATATGACACAACAGAAGAGAATGTAGAGAGAGGAGAAAAAAGAAGGGCATCCAAAGAGAAGAGAAGACAGAATGGCATCCAGAGAGAGGAGAAGACAAAAGGGCATCCAGAGAGATAAGAGAACAGAGAAGCATCCATAGAGAGAATAAAATAGAAGGGCATCCAGAGAGATGAGAGGACAGAAAGGAATATAGCGAGAGGATAAAATAGAAGGGCATGTAGAGAGAGGAGAAGACAGAAGGACATCCAGAGAGAGGAGAGCACAGAAGGGCATCCAAAGAGAAGAGAACAGAAAGGCATCTAGAGAGAGGAGAGTAAAGAAGGTCATATAGAGTGTGGGGAGAACAGAAGGACATCCAGAAAGATGAGAGAACAGAAGGGCATCCAGAGAGTGGAGAGGACAGAAGGGCATGAAGATAGAGGAGAGCAAAGAAGGGCATTCAGAGAGACGAGAGTACCGAAAGGCATCCAGAGAGAATTGAGGACAGAAGCGCAACTAAAGAGAGGAGAGAAGAGAAAGGCATCTAGATAGAGGAGAGCACAGAAGGGCATCCAGTGAGAGGAGAGGAAAGAAGGGCATCCAGAGAGAGGAGAGTGAAGAAGGGCATCCAGTGAGAGGGGAGGACAGAAGGGATCTAGAGAGAGTTGGGAACAGAAAGCCATCCAGAGAGAGGAGAAGACAGAAGGGCATCTAGATAGAGGAGAGAACAGAAGGGCATCCAGAATAGGAGGAGATCGAAGCGAATCCAGAGGGAGGAATGTATAGAAAGGTATTCGGACAAAGGAGAAGACTGAAGGGCATCCAGAGAGAGGAGAGAACAGAAGGGCATCCAGAGAGAGGAGAAGACAGAAGTCCATCCAGAGATGTGAGAGAACAGAGAGGCATCCAGAGAGAATAGAGGACAGAAGGGCATCTACAGAGATTAGACAACAGAATGGTATCCAGAGAGAGGAGAGAACAGAAGGACATCCAGAAAGAGGAGAGAACAGATGGGCATTCAGATGAAGGTGAATACAGAAGGGTATCCAGAGAGAGGAGAGGAAAGAAGGGCATCCCAAGAGAGGAAAAGACAGAAGGGCATCCAGAGAGAATAGAGGACAGAAGGGCATAGAATGAGAAGAAAGAACAGAAGAGCATCCAGAGAGAAAACAGACAGAAGCGATTCTAGAATGAGGAGAGAGTTTTAGGGCATCCAGAGAGAGGAGAAGACATAAGGGCATCGTAAGAAAGGAGAGAAGAGAAGGGCATCGGAAGAGAGGAGAAGACAGATGGGCATCCAGAGAGAGGAGATGACAGAAGAGCATCCAAAGAGAGGAGAAGACAGAAGGGCATCCAGAGAGAGGAGATGACAGAAGAGCATCCAAAGAGAGGAGAAAACAGAAGGGCATCCTGAGATAGGAGAGAAGGGAAGGGCATCAAGAGATAGGAGACGAGAGAAATGCATACACAGAGAGAAGAGAACAGAAGGGCATGCAGAAAGAGGAGAGAACAGAAGGGCATCCAGAAAGAGGAGAAGACAGAAGGGAATCAATAGAAAGGAGAGAACAAAAGGGCTTCCAGAGAGAGAAAAGGACACAAGGACATCCAGAGAGGAGAGAACAGAAGGGCATCAAGAGAGAGGATAGAACAGAAGGGTATCCATAGAGAGGAGAGGACAAAAGGGCATCCAGAGAGAGGAGAGGACAGAATGGCATCCAGAGAAAGGAGAAGACAGAAGGGAATCCAGAGACACGAGAGGACATAAGGACATCCTGAGAGAAGAGAGAACAGAAGCACATCCAGAGAGATGAGAGAACATTAGAGAATCCAGAAAGAGGAGAGAACAGAAGCCCTTCCATATAGAGCAGAAGACTGAAGGACATCCAGAGAGAGAAGAGGACTGAAGGGGATCTGGAAAGAGAAGAAGAGAGAAGGGCATCCAGCGAAAGGAGAGAATGTAATGACATTCAGAGAGTGGAGAAGACAGAAGGTCATCCAGAGAGATGAGAAAACAGAAGCGCATTCAGAGAGATGAGAGAACAGGAGAGAACCCAGAAAGAGGAGCAAACAGAAGCCCATCCAGAGAGAGCAGAAGACTGAAGGACATCCAGAGAGTGAAGAGTACTGAAGGGCATCCGGCGAGAAGAGAATACAGAAGGGCATCCAGGGAGAGGAGAGGACAGAATGGCATCCAGTGAGATGAGAGAACAGAAGGGCATCTGATGAGAGGAGAAGACAGAAGGGTATCCAGTGTAAGGAGAAAATTTTCGGGCATCCAGAGAGAAGAGAAGACAGAAGGGCATAGGGAGAGAGGAGAAGACAGAAGAGCATCCAGAGAGAGGATAGGAGAGAAGGGCATCCAGAGAGAGGAGAGCACAGAAAAGCATCCAGTGTGAAGACAGAACATAGAGGCATCCAGAGAGAATAGTGGACAGAAGGGATTCTAGAGAGAGGAGAGAAGAGAAAGTCATCCAGCAAGAGGAGAAGACAAAAAGTGAATCCAGAGAGAGGAGAGAACAGAAGGGCATCCAGAGAGAGGAGAATACAGAAGGGCATCCAGAGAGAAGAGTGGATAGAAGGGCATCCAGAGAGAGGAGAGTGAAGATGGGCATCCATGGGGAGTAGATGTCAGAAGTGCATCTATAGAGAGGAGAGAATAGAAAGCCATCCAGAGATAGGAAAAGACAGAAACGAATCCACAGAGAGGGGAGAACTTAAGGGCATCCAGAGAGCAGAGAAGACAGAAGAGCATCCTGTGAGAGTAGAGAATAGAACAGTATCCATAGAGCGGAGAAGACAGAAGAACATCCAGAGAGAGGAGAGAACATAAGGGCATCCAAAGAGAATAGAGGACAGAAGGGCATGTAGAGAGAGCAGAGAACAGAAGGTTATCCAGAAAGAGGAGAAGAAAGAAGGCCTTGGGAGATAGGATAAGATAGAAGTGCATCCAGAGAGAGTAGAGGACAGAATGGCTTTCAAGAGAGAGGAGAGAAAAGAACGGCATCCAGAGAGAGGAGAGAACAGAAGGGCATCAAGAGAGAGAATAGAACAGAAGGGCAACTAGAGAAAGGCGAAGACAGAAGGGCATCCAGAGAGAATAGAGGACAGAAGCACATCCAGAGAGATGAGAGAACAGGAGAGAATCCAGAAAGAGGAGAGAATAGAAGCCCATCCAGAGAGAGCAGAAGACTGATGGACATCTAGAGAGAGAAGAGGACTGAAGGTCATCCGTATAGAGGAGAAGGCAGAAGGGCATCCAGAGAGAGGAGAGGACAGAATGGCATCCAGTGAGACGAGAGAACAGAAGGGCATCTGGTGAGAGGAGAAGACGGAAGGGTATCCAGAGTGAGGAGAAAATTGTCGGGCATACAGAGAGATGAGAAAACAGAAAGACATCCAGGGAATGTAGAGAATAGAATGGTATGCAGACAGAGAAGGCAGAAGGGAATCCAGAGCGAGGAGAGAACAGAAGGGCATCCAGACAGAGGAGAGAACAGAAGGGCATCTAGAGAGAGGAAAAGCCAGAAGGGATGTTTCTGTTTTGAACTATGGAAAAGCACACCCCTCTGGTGGACATTGGTGTGGACACCCCTGTTGTGGACAGTGGGAAAACATCTCTTTGGTGGACAGTCCGGTGGACGTCTTGTGGTTGACAGGAAAAAGATGTCCCTGTGGTGAAGAGTGCTGAGGACAACTCTATGTTGGACATTGGTGAGAACATCTCTGTGGTGAACATTGGGCAGGATGTCCCTGTGGCTGACTAAGTGTAGAACATTCCCGTGGTGGACAGTGGGGTGGTGGTTTCTGTGCTGGACAGTGGGAAGGATGTCCTTGTGCTGGACAGTGAGGAGGACATCCCTGTGGTGGACAGTGGAAAGGACATCACTGTGGTGGACAGTAGAGAGGACCTCCCTGTGGTAGACAGTAAGAAGGATATCCCTGTTCTGGAACATGAGAAAGACGTTTATGTTGTAGATTTTAAAAAGGATGTCACTTTTGTGGACATTGGGAAGGACCTCCTTGTGGTGCACAGTTGGAAGGATATCCCTCTGGTGGACAGTTGGGAGGACATCCCTGTGGTGGACAGCTGGGAGGAACTCTCTGTGGTGGACAGTGGAAAGGACATCTCTGTGGTGTAGAGTGAAGAGGAGCACTCTGTGTTGGATAGTTGAGATCCCTGTGCTGGACAGTGATAAGGACATCCCTGTGGTGGACTGTCGGGAGGACGTTTCTGTGGTGCACAGGAAAACACTATTTTGGTGGACCTTGGGAATGATGTCCCTGTTTTTGAGAGTGCAGAGCACATCACGGTGGTGGACAGTGGTGATGATGACATTGTGGACAGTGGGGAGGATGTTTCTGTGGTGCACAAGAAAACATCTCTTTGGTGGACAGTGGGAAGTATTTGCCTGGAGTGGAGATTGCAGTGGACATCTCTGCAATGGACAGTGGTAAGAAAATTTCTGTTATGCAAAGAAGAATGTCCCTGTGGTGCATAGTGGAAAGCATGTTCCTGTGGTGAACAGTGGGAAGGATTTACCACTGGTGGACATTGGTGAGGATGACCCTGTGGTAAATAGTGGTAAGGATTTCCCTGTGGTGGACAGCAGGGAGAAACTTTCTGTGGTGGACAGTGGGTAGGATATCCCTGTGATGGAAAGTGGGGAGGTAGTCACTTAGGTGGTCAATGGGAAGGACATCTCTGTGGTATAGAGTGGTGAGTACTTCAGTCTAGTGCACAATAAGGTGGACATGCCTGTGGATTACACTGTGGAGGACATCCGTGTGGTGGACTATGAGGAGGATCTCCCTGTGGAGGATGGTTGCGAGGACTTTCCTGTGGTGGACAGTGGGGTGGATGTCAATGTATTCGACAGATGGAAAGACATTCCTGTGGTGGACAGTGGGAAGGGCATTTCTTTGTTTTACAGTGGGAAGGACATCCATGTTGTGGACAGTGGGGAGGACCTCCCTGTGGTGGACAGTAGGAAGGATGTCCCTGTAGTGGACCTTGGTGAGGACACCCCTGGGTTGGACCGTGTGGAAAACATCCCTGTGGTGGAAAGTGGGGAGGACGTCCCTTTGGTTGACACTGGGGAATAAGTCCTTGTGGTAGACAGTTGGAAGGATGTCTTTCTGGTGGACAGTGGGAAGGACCCCCTGTGGTGGATAATTGGAAGGACGTGCCTGCTGTAAACAGTGGAGAGGACTTCCCTTAGGTGGACAGTGGGGAGTACGTCCCTGTGGTGGACAGTGGTCAGGATGTCTTTTGGTGGACAGTGGTGATGATGTTTCTCTGGGGCAAAGGAGAATGTCCCTTTGGTAGACATTGGGAATGATGTCCCTGTTGTGGATTGTGCAGAGAACATCTCTGGGGTAGACAGTGCTGAGGACATCCATGGTATGCACAGGAAGATGTTCCTGTGGTGCACAAGGGTGAGGACATCCCTGTTGTGCATGGGAGGATGTCCTTATTGTGCACAGTGGGGAGGATGTCCTTGTGGTGAAAAGTGAGAAGGACATCCCTGTGGTGGAGAGCTGGGAGGAACTCTCTGTGGTGGACAGTGGGAAGGACGTCCCTGTTGTGGACAGTGGAAAAAAACTTCTCTTTAGTGGACTTTGGGGAATACATTCATTTGGTGGACAATGGGGAGGACGTCCTTTGGTGGAGAGTGTTGAGGAAGTTTCTCAGGTGCAAAGGAGAACGTCCTTTAGTGGACATTGGATATGATGTCCCTGCATTGGAGTGTGCAGAGGACATCTCTGGGGTAAACTGTGGTGAGGACATTCCTGGTGTGCAAAGGCAGATGTTCCTGTGGTGCACAAGGGTGAGGACATCACTGTTGTGCACAGGAGGATGTCCCTGTGGTGCACAGTGGGGAGGATGTCCTTGTGGTTAACAGTGAGAAGGATGTTCCTGTTTTGGACAGCTGGGAGGACCTCTCTATGGTTGACAGTAGGAAGGACCTCCCTGTGATGGCTAGTGGGTAGGATGTCCATATGGTGGACAGTGGAGTGGACATCCCTGTTTTGGACAGTGGGGAGGACTTTACTGTTGTGGACAGTTGGAAGGACGTCACTGTGGTGGACAGCTGGGAGGACCTCTCTTTGGTTGACAGTGAAAAAGATGTCCAGTGATGGACAATGATGAGGAGTATGTTGGACAGCGCAGAGGACAGCCTTGTAGACTGTAGTAAGAACTTGTAGTAAGAACAAAGTTCCTGTGGTGCACAAGAGAATTCTCTTTGGTGGACAGTGAGAAGGGTGTCCTTATAGTGGGGAGTTCAGAGGACATCTCTGGGGAGTACAGTGGTAAGAAAATCCCTGTTGTCACAGGAGGATGTCCCTGAGATGTACAGTGGGGAGGACATCACTGTGGTGGACAGGCAGAAAAATGTTCCTGTTGTGGACAGTGGGGAGGACCTCCCTGTGGTGGACAATGTGTAAGATGTCCTTGTGGTTAACAGTGTGGAGGATATTCATGTTGTAGACAGTGGTGAAAAAGTCCATGTAGTGGACATTAGAGAGGACAACCATGTTGTGAACAGTGGTAAGGATGTCCTCGTGGTACACAGGAGGATGTCCCTGTGGTGGATAATGGGAATGACATCTCTATGGTGAACAGTTGAAAGAACATCCCTGTGGTTTACAGTTGGGAGGACCTCCCTGTGGTGGGCAGTGGAAAGAACATTTCTGTGGTGGACAGTGGTATATACATGTTTGTTGTAAACAGTGTCGAGGACGTCAATCTGGTAGACAGTGGAAAAGACATCCTTGTGGTGGACAGTAGAGAGGACTACCCTGTGGTGGACAGTGGGAAGGAGGTCCCTGTGGTGGACAGTGGAAAGGACATATAAGTTGTGGACAGTGGGAAGGACGTCCCTGTTGTGGACATTGGGATAGACCTCTTTGTGGTGGACAGTGGGAAGGGTGTACCTCTGGTGGACAATGGGGAGGACCTACTTGTGATGGACAGTGGGAAGGAGATCCCTGTTATTATCTGAGGAGAGGATATCATTGAAGTGGACAGTCTTAAGAATGTCATCTTGGTGGACAGCGTGGAAGACTTTTCTAGTTTGAATAGTGGGAAGGATATCACTGTTGTAGACAGTGGGGAGCAAATTCAAGTGGTGGACGGTGGGGAGTATTTCCCTGTGATGGACAGTGGGGAGGATATTACCGTGGTGCACTGGAGAATATCCCTGTGGTGCATAGTTGGAAGGATGCCCATATGGTGGAGAATATGGAGGACATATCTGTTGTGGACAGTGGTTAGGACATCCCTGTTGTGCACAGGGGGATGTCACTATGTTGCACAGTGGGGAGGATGTCCCTGTTGTTTTCAGTGGGAAGGATTCGCTGTGTTTGATAGTTGGGAGGACATCCGTGTTGTGGACAGTTAGGAGGATGTCCCTGTGTTGGAGAGTTGAGAGGATTTCACTGTAGTAGACAGTGTGGATGATGGCCTTGTGGACAGTAAGAAGAACGCTCTGGTGGTGCACAAGAGAATGTCTCTTTGGTGGACAGTGAGAATGATGTCCTTGAAGTGGGGAGTGCAGAAGACATCTCTGGGGTAGACAATGGTAAAAATATCCCTGTTTTGCACAGGAGGATGTCCCTGTGGTGTACAGTGGAAAGGACATCCCTGTAGCGGACAGTGAAGAGGACGTCCCTGTGATGGACCATTGAAATGTCATTTTTGTGGTCGACTGTGGGAAGGACGTCCCTTTGGAGGACAGTGTTGAGGACAACAATGTGGTGGACAGGCAGAAGGTTGCTCCTGTGGTAGACGGAGGGGAGGACCTCCCTGTGGTGGACAGTGGGTAGGATGTCCCTGTGGTTTACAGTGCAGAGGATATTCTTGTGGTGGACTGTGGTGATAACTTCCATGTAGTGCGTATTGTTGAGGACAACCATGTTGTGGACAGTGGTAAGGATGTCCTTGTAGTACACAGGAGGATGTCCCTGTGGTAGGCAGTGGGAAGAATGATCCAGTGGTGGACTGTTGGGGAGGAACTCCTTGGGGTGGACAGTTGGGAGGATGTCCCTGTGGTGGACAGTGGGTAGGACCATTCTGTTGTGGACACTGTGATGGACGTCCTTGTGAAGGACAGTGGGGAGTAATTCCCTGTTGTGTACAGTGGGATGGATGTTTCTGTAGTGGACAGTTGGGAGCATATTGTGTGGTGGACAGTTAGGCAGAAGTCCCTGTGGTAAACAGTGGGAAGGAAGTCCTTTTTGTGGACAGTGAAAGGATGTCCATGTGGTGGACAATGGGAAGGACGTCCCTGTTGTACACAGTGGTGAGGTTCTCCCTGTGGTGGACAGTGTGAAGGACGTCCTTGTGGTGGACAGCAGGGAGGACCTCTCTGTGTTGGACAGTGGTAAAGATGTCCCTGTGATAGACAGTGATGAGTATGTTTCTGTGGTGGAGAGCAGAAAGGATGTCCCTGTTGTGGACAGTGGTGAGGACTTCCCAGTCGTGGATATTGGGAAGGACGTCCCTGTGGTGAACAGTCGAAAGGATTTTTCTGTGGTGGACAGTGGAGAGGACCTCCTAATGGTGGAAAGTGGAAAGGATGTAACAGTGGTGGACAGCGGGTAGGACATATCTCTGGTGGACAGTGGGTAGTACGTTCCTGTGGTGGACACTGGGGAGGACATCACTGATGTGGACAGTGGGAAGGAGGTCCCTGTGGTGGACAGTGGGAAGGACTTTTATGTTGTTGACTGTGGGAAGAATGCCTCTGTTGTAGACATTAGGAAAGATCTCCTTGTGGTGAATTTGGGAAGAATGTCCCTCTTGTGGACAGAGGTGAGGACATCACTTAGGTGGACAGTGAGAAGGACATCCATGTGGTGGTCAGTGGGGAAGACCATTCTTTTGTGGACAGTGGGAAGGACATCACTGTTGTGGACAGTGGGGAGGATGTCACTGGTTTGGACAGTGGTAAGGACATCCATGTGGTGGACAGTAGAGAGGACCTTTCTGTGGTGAACAGTGGGAAGAAGGTCCATGTGTTGGACAGTGGGGAGGATATTTATGTTGTAGATTGTGGGAAGGACGTCAATGTTGTGGACATTGGGAAGAACCTCCGAGTGCTGAACAGTGGAAATCATGTCCTTCTCGTGGACAGTAGGGAAAAACACCATGTGGTGGACAGTTTAAGGATGTCTCTGTGGTGGACATAGGAAAGGACATCATTTAGTGGACATTGGGAAGTACGTTCCTGTTGTGGACATCAGGGTGTACCTTTCTGTGCTGGAAAGTGGGAAGGACATGCCTGTTGTGGACAATTGAGAGGACCTCCCTGTGGTGGACAGTGGGAAGGACATTTATGTTGTAAACTGTGGGAAGAACATCTCTGTTGTGGACATTGGAAAATACCTCTTCTAGTGAACTGTGAGAAGAATGTCCCTCTTGTGGACAGAGGGGACGACATCACTTAGGTGAACAGTGGTAAGGACATTCCTCTGGTGGAGAGTAGAGAGAATCTTTCTGTTGTGCACAGTGGGAAGTAGGTCTATGTGTTGGACAGTGGGGAGGACATTTATGTTTTGGAATGTGGGAAGGATGTCCATGTTGTGGACATTTGGAAGGACTTTTGTGTGGTGGACCGTGGGAAGCATGTCCCTCACGTGGACAGTGAGGAGAAACACCATGTGTTGAACAGTGGGAAGGACGTCTCTTTGGTGGACATAGGGGAGGACATCATTTAGTGAACATTGGGAAGTACGTTCCTGTTGTGGACAGCAGGGTGTACCTTTCTTTGCTGGACAGTGGGAAGGACATGCCTGTTGTGGACAGTGTGGAGGACATCGCTTTGGTGAACAGTGAAAAAGACATCCCTGTGGTGGACAGTAGAGAGGACTCCCCTGTGGTGTACAGTGGGAAGGAGGTCCTGTGGTGGACCATGGAAATGATATGCCTGTTGTGGACAGGGCAGAGGACATCACTGTGGTGGACAGTGTAAGGAACATACCTGTGGTGGACAGTATAGAGCACTTCCCTGTGGTGGACAGTGAGAAGGAGGTCCCTGTGGTTGATATTGGAAGGAAATATAAGTTGTGGAGTGTGGGAAGGATGTCCCTGTTTTGGACATTGGGAAAGACCACCTTGTGGTGAATAGTAGGAAGGATGTCCCTCTGGTGGTCATTAGGGAGGAACTCCATGTGGTGGACAGTGGGAAGGATTTTCCCCTCTGGTGGACAGTGGAGAGGATGTACCTGTGGTGGACAGTGGAAAGGACGTTCTATGGTGGAGAGTGAGAAGACTGTCCCTTTGGTGGAGAGCAGGGAGGTGCTCTCTGTGGTGGACAGTGGGAAGGACATCCCTGTGGTGGACAGTAAAAGGATGTCTCTTTTGTGCATATTGGGGAAGATGTCCCTCTAGTGAACAATGGGAAGGACATACCCATGGTGGACAGTGGTGAGGAGGACCCTGTCATGGACAGTTGTAAGGATGCCCCTGTGGTGGACAGCAGAGAGAACCTCACTTTTGTGGACAGTAGGAATGACGTCCCTGTGGTAAAAAATGTAAAATATGTCCCTGTGGTGTACAATGGTGAGGACATCCCTCTTGTGCACAGGAGGATGTCCTTGTAGTGGACAGTGGGGAGGACCACACTCTGGTGGACTGTGGTATAGGACATACCTGTGGTGGACAGTGGGAAGGAGGTGCATGTGGTAGACAGTGGGGAAAATGTCTGTGTTGTGGATAGTAGGAAGGATGTCCCTTTGGTGGACAGTGGGAAGAAGGTCCCTGTGGTGGACGGTGGGGAGGAACTCCTTGTGGGGGAGAGTTGGGAGGATATCCCTATGGTGGACCATGTGTAGGACATTTCTGTTGTGAACATTGGGATGAACATCCTTTTGAAGGAAGGTGGGGAGTATATCCCTGTTGTGTACAATGGGATGGATGTTTCTGTAGTGGATAGTGGGGAACATATTTGTGTGGTGGACAGTTAGGAAGATGTCCCTGTGATTAACTGTTGGGAGGAAGTTCTTTTTTGGACAACCAGAGGATGTCCATGTGGTGTACAATGGGAAAAACATCCCTGTTGAAGACAGTGGGGAGGACATCCCTGTGGTAGACAGTGGTTATGATATCCCTGTTGTTCACAGGTAGATGTCCCTGTGGTGCACAGTGGGGAGGATGCCACTGTTGTTTACAGAGGGAAGGATTTTGCTGCTGTGTTTGATAGTTGAGAGGACATCCATGTTGTGGACAGTTGGGAGGATGTCCCTGTGTTGGAGAGTTGAGAGGATTTTCCTGTGGTGGACAGTATGGATGACGGCCTTGTGGACAGTAAGGACAATGCTCCTGTGGTGCACAAGAGAATGTTTCTTTGGTGGACAGTGAAAAGGATGTCCTTGTAGTGGGGAGTGCAGAAGACATCTCTGGGTTGGACAGTGGTAAGAACATCCTTGTTGTGTATAGGAGGATGTCCCTGTGGTGTACAGTGGGAAGGACATCCCTGTGGTGGACAGTGAAGAGGTCTTCCCTTCGGTGGACAGTTGTAATGACCTCCTTGTGGTCGACAGTGGGAAGGACGTCCCTTTGGAGGACAGTGGAGAGGACATCATTGTGGTGGACAGACAGAAGGATGTCCCTGTGGTATACAGAGGGGAGGACCTGCCTGTGGTGGACAGTTGGTAAGATGTCCCTGTGGTTTACAGTGCAGAGGATATTCGTGTGGTGGACAGTGGTGAGGACTTCCCTGTAGTGCATATTGTTGAGGACAACCATGTTGTGGACGGTTGTAAGGATGTCCTTGTAGGACACAGGAGGATATCCCTGTGGTGGACAGTGGGAAGGGCATCTGTTTGGTGGACTGTGGAACAAACGTCCCTGTGATTGACAGCTGGGAGGACCTAACTGTGGTTGACAGTGGGGTGGACACATCTTTTGTGGACAGTGGGTAGGACGTTTCTGTGGTGGATTGTGGAAAGGACATCACTTTGATGGACAGTAGAGAGCACCTCCCTATGGTGGACGTTGGGAAGGAGGTCCCTGTTGTGGACAGTGGGGAGAATATTTCTGTGGTGGACAATTGAAATGACGTCTCTGTGGTGGACAGTGGAGAGAAACTCTTTTTGGTAGACAGTGGGTAGTATGTCCCTGTGGCAGACAGTGTGTAGTATGGTCCTGTGGTGGACAATGGGGAGGACGTCCCTGTGGTAGACAGTGGAAAGTACATCCCTGTTGTGGACAGTGGGGAGGACATCCCAATGGTTGACAGTGGAAACTACATCACTTTGATGGACAGTAGAAAGCAGCTCCCTGTGGTGAACAGTGGGAAGGAGGTCCATGTGGACAGTGGGAAGGACATTTATGTTGTTGACTGTGGGAAAAACATCTGTGTTGTGGACATTGGGAAAGACCTCCTTGTGGTGAACTGTGGGAAGAATGTGCCTCTTGTGGACAGAGGGGAGGGAGTCACTTAGGTGGAAAGTGGGAAGGACATCCCTTTGGTGGACAGTGGGGAGTATGTCCCTGTTGTTTACAGTGGGAAGGACTTTGCTGTGTTTGATAGTTGAGAGGACATCCATGTTGTGGACAGTTGGGAGGATGTCCCTGTGTTGGAGAGATGAGAGGATTTCCCTGTGGTGGACAGTGTGGATAACAGCCTTGTGGACAGTAAGGACAATGCTCCTGTGGTGCACAAGAGAATGTCTCTTTGATGGACAGTGTAAAGGATGTCCTTGTATTGGGGAGTGCAGAAGACATCTCTGGGTTGGACAGTGGTAAGAACATCCTTGTTGTGTATAGGAGGATGTCCCTGTGGTGTAAATTGGGAAGGACATCCCTGTGGTGGACAGTAAATAGGTCTTCCCTTCAGTGGACAGTTGAAATGACGTCCTTGTAGTCGACAGTGGGAAGGACGTCCCTTTGGAGGACAGTGGAGGGGACATCATTGTGGTGGACAGACAGAAGGATGTCCCTGTGGTGTACAGAGGGGAGGACCTGCCTGTGGTGGACAGTGGGTAGGATGTCCCTGTGGTTTACAGTGTAGAGGATATTCGTGTGGTGGACGGCGGTGTGGACTTCCCTGTATTGCATATTGTTGAGGACAACCATGTTGTGGATGGTGGTAAAGATGTCCTTGTAGGACACAGGAGGATATCCCTGTGGTGGACAGTGGGAAGGGCATCTGTTTGGTGGACCGTGGAAAAAACATCCCTGTGTTTGAGAGTTGGAAGGACCTAACTGTGGTGGACAGTGGGGAGGACACATCTTTTGTGGACAGTGGGAAGGATGTCCCTGTGGTGGATTGTGGAAAGGACATCTCTTTGATGGAGAGTAGAGAGCACCTCCCTGTGGTGGACATTGGGAAGGAGGTTCCTGTTGTTGACAGTGGGGAGAATATTTCTGTGGTGGACTGTTGAAATGACGTCTCTGTGGTGGACTGTGGAGAGGACCTTTTTGTTGTAGACAGTGGGTAGTACGTCCCTGTGGTAGACAGTGTGTAGTATGGTCCTGTGGTGGACAATGGGGAGGACATCCCTGTTGTCGATATTGGGAAGGACCTCCTTGTGTTGAACAGTGGAAAGAACATCCCTGTTGTGGACAGGGGGAAGACATCCCTGTGGTAGACACTGAAGAGGACTTTCCTGTGTTGGACATTTGGGATGAGATCCCTGTGACGAATAGTGGGAAAGACATTTCTTTGGTGGATAGTGGGGAGGATGTCCCTGTCGTAGAGTGTGCCGAGGATAACTCTGGGTGGAGGGTGTTGCTGACATCCCTGGTGTGCAAAGGAAGATATCCCTGTGGTGCACAGTGGTGAGGATATCCCTGTTGTGCACAGGAAAATGTCTTTGTTGTGCAACGTGGGTAAGATGTCTCAGTGGTGAATGGTGAAAAGGATGTCACTATGGTGGACAATTTGGAGGATGTCCCTGTGGTGGACAGTGGGAAGGATGTCCCTTTGGAGGACAACAATGAGGAATTCTCTATGGTGGACTGTATGAAGTACGTCCTTGTTGTGGTCAGTGGGGAGGATGTCCCTGTGATGGACAGTGGGGAGGATGTCTCTCTGGTGGACAGTTGAAAGATGTACCTTTGGTGGACAGTAGGAAGAACGTCACTTTGGTGGACAGTGGGAAGGACATCCCTGTGGTAGTCAGTGGGTAGGATGTCCCTGTGGAGGACAGTGGGTAGAACGTCTCTGTGGTGTACAGTGTGAAGGACATCACTGTTGTGAACAGTGGGGAGTATATTTCTGTGGTGGACAGTTGATTTGATGTCCCTGTGGTGGAGAGTGGAGAGGACCTACCTGTGGTGGAGATTTGAGAGGACCTCCCTGTGGTAGACATGGGTAGGACATCCCTGTTGTGGATGGTGGCTAGTACGTTCCTGTGTTGGACACTGTGTATCAGCAGCTGCCGCTGCTGATACACAGCACTTGCCCCCTTCCCGCCCGACTTGCTTGTCTCTGCCCCTGCCCTTCCAGCCATAGCAGGCGCTTCTGAATCAGAGCCTTTGGATTCTGGCACTACAGCCATTCCCACGCTAACGCCAGTTCCCTCAGTCTCCACATCACTGCCTACGTCTGCAGTTTTGACTTTCCCTGCTACTCTGCCTGTTTCTCTCTCTTACATGAAGACCTGCCTTTCTTCTCAGGTCTATGAATTGGTAGACATCCTCCACCTTCAGGAGTAAATTTCACAGCACTCAGCCCTTTGTTCCTCCTCCCCTGTGGAGGACTCTCAATGTTTGGTTTTCCCTGTCACTCACTCTCAAGGTATCCCTCCTCAGACACCTGCGGCTCCTGATTCTAGCTCCTCACAGACTCTGCCACTCCCTCCCCCTTCCTGGTCTAGTGCTCAGTGTTCACACAGCCACATGCCTGCCACTCCTTCTTCCTCCTCATGCCCCATGCCCCCTTCCTCTTCATGGTCCTCTCATAAACCTTCCCAGCCTTCTTGCCCCCAATTGGGGACAGAGGCCGTCTTCTGGAGATGAGGATGAGACAGAGCCAGAAGGTGGAAGCAGGGATTAGGGAAGAGCCGTGACAGAAAATGAAAAGGTGTGCCCTATGGAGAATCCTACAATCTTTAAAAAACTCCACTTTAAACAGTTAGAAAAATTAAATTCGGCTGTTAGGAATTATGGGCCCAATGCTCCCTTCACCCTTTCCCTTCTTGAAAGCCTTGGGGCAGGTGGATATTTAACACCCAATGAGTGGTTGACAGTTGCCCAGGCCATATTAACTCGGCGACAATTTCTCTCCTGACAGACTGATTGGGCAGATCGTTGCAGGTCTCAGGCACAAGTCAATCTCTCAAGCTCATGCTCATCCTCCAATAAATGGACACTTGATAAACTCCTAGGTTGAGGGAAATTTGCCTCTTACCAAATACAGCAAAAATTTTCTCTGAGTCTCTTGGCTCAGTCATCCTCAGCAGCTATGAGTGCCTGGAGAGCCATTCCCATGAAAGGCTCTGTCCTTTCCCCCTTGACAAAGATCATTCAGGGCAATCAAGAAGAATGTTGAGAATTTGTTGCCCACATCCTGGAGGCATCTGAGAGATCCTTGGGACCTGGCCAGGGAGACAATAAACTTCTTCAGCAGCTTGCTTATGAAAATGCTAACTCTGCCTGTAGGGCTGCCCTTCAAGGGAAATATAAAAATAAAGATTTGGATGAGATGATTCATATCTGCAAGGATGTAGATCCCTTTGCCCATAGGGTCTCACAAGCCATCAATCTGGCTGTGGGAGTGGCCACTACAGCTACTAGTGGTGGGGCAACCATATCCACCTGTTTTAGATGTGGTCACTTGGGCCATTTTGCTAAACAGTGCCCTCAGGGTAAACCCATGGCTCAGCCCCCACCTCAATGGAAGGGAGAGCGTTCACTTCCAATGACCCCTTGCCCTTGCTGCAGGCTAGGCAAATATTGGACTACTGCCTGCCTTTCCAAAACTGATATTTTGGCCAACCCCTCCATCCCCTTTAGGGAAACAGGATGTGGAGCCAGACCCAGACCCCTTAGCCAGTCTCTTTCCTTCCAGCCTCGGGAAAAAGCCAGGCAGGGCCACAACAAACCTTCCATCAACAGCTCCCAAACCAGCCACAGCCCTCTGTAGGGCTACCCCAGGGAGTGCAGGATTGGCCCTCTGTGCCTCCTCCAGTACAATATTAGAAGCTGGAGGAGGAGTTCAGATGATCCCTAATGATATCTTTGGGCCTCCCCCACCCCAGACTTATTATCTTATCTTGGGCAGAGCATCTGCCACACTCCAAGGCATTACCATTTTCCCTTCAATTGTTGATAACGATTACTCTGGAGAAATTAAAGTATTGGCCACTAGTTCTAGAGGGCCCCTTCACATTCGCCAATGACAGTGCCTCGCACAGGCCTTTCCCCTTCCAGTAGACACCTCCATACCTTCCTTGGGCCCATCCCGGGGTGCTTCCACACCTGAATTTTCTGATGTCTATTGGGTCTAAAGTCTCTCACAAGAGTGCCCACAATTAAAACTGAAACTTAATGGCAAAAACTTTGAGGGCATACTTGACTCAGGAGCGGACTCCAGAGTTATTTCACAGGCCTCTTGGCCCTCCTCTTGGCCCTGTCAGCCTTCTTTAACTCACCTTCAAGGCATTGGCCAGTCCACCAACACCCTTCAAAGCTCCCAGTTGCTCACTTGAGAGGATCCTGAGGGTAATACTGGACATGTTAGACCATTCATTGTACCTGGCCTCGCTATAAACTTATGGGGTCGAGATATATTGAGTCAAATGGGAGTTCTTATGTTTAGCCCCTCTGCAGTTGTTACCCACCAGATGCTGGACCAGGGGTTCATCCCTGGACAAGGCTTGGGCAGATGCAACCAAGGGATTCCCACCCCAATTGCTGTTACACCAAAGACCTCACGCTAAGGACTAGGTTATAATTCAAATTTTTCTTAAGGACCATTGCTCCCCTGCACGCAAGACAGATAAGATCACCTGGAAGTCAGATTCCCCTGTCTGGGTCGACCAATGGTTCCTCCCTCAACATAAACTTTTAGTGGCCATGCAGTTGGTGCAGGAACAATTAGATGCTGGCCACATTGAACCCTCCATCTCCCCTTGGAATACACCCATTTTGTGATACAAAAGAAAGGGGGCAGATGGAGACTGCACCAGGACCTCAGAGAAATTAATAAGACTATGGTCCCAATGGGAGCCCTCCAGCTTGGCCTCCCCTCCCCCGTGGCAATACCTAAGAGTTACAATAACATGGTTATTGATTTGAAAGTTTGTTTTTTCTGCATCTCCATACACGCAGAGGATTGTAAAGGTTTTGCCTGTAGCCTTCCTGTTGTTAATTGCATTGGGCCATCTCCATGAATTCAGTGGAGGGTCCTGCCTCAAGGCAGGGCCAATAGTCCCCCCCCAAAAAAAGTTTGTAGCCCAGGCCATTTACCCTTTTCGCCTTAAATACCCTGAGTTATATATTGTTCATTATATGGATGACATTATTCTGGCTAGCCCTGACAAGACCACCTTGCCCAGGGTGGGCCAGGAGTTGGTAACTGCCCTCCAAGGCCTCGGGCTGCAGATTGCCCCCGAGAAGTTCCAGCTACAGCCCCCACATTTATTCTTGGGTTTTGGGCTTCACCCCTCTAAGGTTCTCTCTCAAAAATTGAACTTAGAAAAGATTCCTTACAAACACTTAATGACTTTCAACGTCTCTTGGGAGACATAAATTGGTTGTGCCCTTATCTAAAATTAACAGCTGGAGAACTTAAGCCTCTATTTCATATTCTTCGAGGAGATTCTGACCCCTCCTCCCCCCATGCCTTAACCCCTGAGGCCACCTCCGCCCTTAAGCTCATGGAGAAAGCCATTTAACAACAGACTGTTACCTATTATTCTCCAACCTCCCCCTTATGGCTATTGGTTCTTCCCACCATGTTTGCCCCCATGGGATTGTTGTAACAGACTAAACCTTTGTATTGGCTTCATTTGCCCGCCACCCCTCCTAAAGTGCTACCTGTTTATCCTGCCTTGGTGGCACAGATCATAAGGATGGGAAGAGAGACCTCCCTGAAGCTCTTTGGTAGAGACCCTGATCTTGTCAGCATTCCCTATGATGCCGCTCAAGTTCGGTGGCTACTTCAGACCTCAGATGAATGGGCTATTAACTGTATTTCATTTCAGGGAAAGATAGATAACCACTCTCCCTCTGACAAACTTATCCAGTTTCTTGAACACCAAGCTGTGGTCTTCCCTAAAGTGACTAAGAACATCCTCATTCCTCAAGCACCACTGATTTTTATAGATGGATCCTCCTCTGGGATTGCAGCCTTTAATATAGGTGGACAGGTCTCTAAGTTTCAGACCAAATTTTCCTCAGTACAGTTGGTAGACTTGGTTGCTGTTATTCAAGTCTTTAAGACTTTCCCAGATTGTGCCTTTAATCTTTTTACTGACAGTGCACATGTGGCTCAATCAGTGCTTCTGTTAGAGACTGTTCCCTTTAAAAGACCGTCTACCAATGCTTCCTTCTTCTTTTCTGAGCTTCAGGAGATAATTTTAGCTAGATCCCATCCATTCTTTGTGGGTCACATATGCGCCCACTCTGGTCTTCCTGGACCCCTAAGCTAGGGAAATGACCTCATTGATAGGGCCACCCGAGGGTCTCCATTTACCTTGGCGACCTTGGCCCTGCCTTCTGATCCTGTACAACAGGCACAAAAGGCCCACCAATTACATCATCTAAATGCTCAGACCCTCCAACAGATGTTCTCTATTACCAGAGAACAGGCACACCAGATAGTGTGTCAGTGCCAGGGATGTCTCACCCTCCTACCTGAGTTACATTTGGGGGTGAACCCTCATGACCTCACCCCAGGAGAGATATGGCAAATGGATGTTACTCATTTTGCCCCTTTTGGTAAGCTTAAATATATACATGTTTCTATTGATACCTTCAGTGGTTTTCTTTGAGCCTCACTACAATCTGGTGAGGCTACCAAAAATGTTATTAGTCATGTGATTTCTTGCCATGCCTTTATGCCAATACCTAAGATACTTAAGACTGATAACGGCCCTCTATATACCAGCACCTCCTTCAAACAGTTCTGTGCCCAGCTTAATATTAAACATGTTACTGGTATCCCATATAAACCCCAAGGACAGGGCATTTTAGAAAGGGCACATCAGACCTTAAAAAACATGCTCTTAAAATTACAACATTCAAGGGGTATTTTATACCCCCAAAAGAGGAATCATAAAATCTTGTTAAATCATGCACTATTTGTTCACAATTTTTTGACCCTTGATGAAAAAGAAAAGTCTGCAGCAGACAAATTCTGACATCCTACTACAGAATTGCTTCCAGAGAGAGGAGAAGACAGAAGGGCATCCAGAGAAAGGAGAAGATGGAACGGCATGCAGAAAGAGGAGAAGACAGAAGGGAATCCAGAGAGATCAGAAAACAGAAGAAAATCCAGAGAGTGCAGAGAACAGAAGGGCATCAAGAGAGAGGAGAAGAAAGAAGGGAATCTAGAGAGAGGTGAGAAGAAAAGAGCATCCTGAGAGAAGAGAGAGCAGAAGGGCATCCAGAGAGTAGAGAAGAGAGCTGTGCATCTGGGGAGAGGATTGACAGAAGGGCATCCAGAGAGAGGAGAGAGCAGAAGGGAATTCAGAGAGAGGAGAAGACAGAAGGAAATTCTGGAGAAGAGAGAACAGAAGGGGATACGGAGAGAGGAGAAGACAGAAGGGCATCCCAATAGAGAACAGAACAGAAGGGCATCCAAGGGGAGGAATGTGAAGAAGGGTATCCATAGAGAGGAGAGGACAGAAGGTATCCAGAGAGAGGAGAGAAGAGAAAGCCATCCAGAGAGAGGAGAAGACAGAAGGGCATCCATGGAGAAAAGAGGACAGAAGGGCATCCAGAGAGAGGAGAGGACAGAAGGGCATCCAGAGAGAGGAAAAGACAGAAACACATCCACAAGGAGTGGAGAACAGAAGGGAATCCTGAGCTCAGAGAAGACAGAAGTTTATCCAGGGAGAGTAGATAATAGAACAGTATCCAGAAAGCGGAGAAGACAGAAGAACATCCAGGGATAGGAGAGAACATAAGGGCATCCAGAGAGAATAGAGGACAGAAGTGCATCTAGGGAGATGATAGAAGAGAAGGGCATCCAGCGAGAGGAGAAAACAAAAAGGGAATTCAGAGAGAGGAGAGAACAGAAAGGCATCCAGAAACAGGAGAGTACAGAAGTGCATCCAGAGAGAGGTGAGGAAAGAAGGGCATCCAGAGAGAGGAGACTGAAGAAGGGCATCCAGAGAGAGGAGAGGACAGAAGGGATCCAGAGAGAAGAGAGAAAAGAAAGCCATCCAGATTGAGGAGAAGACAGAAGGGCATCCATGGACAGGAGAGGTCAGAAGGGCATCAAGAGAGAGGAGACCACAGAAGGGCATCCAGAGAGATTAGAGAACAGAGAGGCATCCAGAGAGTATAGAGGACAGAAGGGCATCTAGAGAGAGGAGAGAAGAGAAGGGCATCCAGCGAGAGGAGAAGACAAAAAGGGAAAGTCAGAGAGAGGAGAGTACAGAAGGGCATCCAAGAGAGAAGAGGACAGAAGTGCATCCAGAGAGAGAAGAGGACAGAAGGACATCCTGAGAGAGGAGTGGGAAGAAGGGCATCCAGAGTGAGGAGAGGACAGAAGGGATCCAGAGAGACGAGAGAACAAAAAGCCATCCATAGAGAGGAGAAGACAGAAAGTCATCCATGGAGAGGAGAGGACAGAAGGGCATACAGAGAGAGAGGAGAGAACAGAAGGGCATCCAGAGAGAGGAGAAGACAGAAACACATCTATGGGAAGGGTTGAACTTAAGGGCATCCAGAGGGAGGAGAAGACAGAAGTGCATCCAGGGAGAGTAGAGAATAGAATGGTATCCAGAGAGAGGAGAAGATAGAACATCCAGAGATAGGAGAGAACATAAGGGCATCCAGAGAGAATAGAAGACAGAAGGGCATGTAGAGAGAGTAGAGAACACAAAGGTATCCAGAAAGAGGAGAAGACAGAAGCGCATCCAGAGAGAGGAGAGAGCAGAAGGGCTTCCACAGAGAGGAGTTGACAGAATGTCCTCCAGAGAGAAGAGAGTAAAGATGGGCATTCAGAGAGAGGAGTGGTCAGAAGGGCATCCACAGAAAATAGTAAAGAAGGCTTTACAGAGAGAGGAGAAGACAGGAGGGCATCTAGATAGAGGAGAGAACAGAAGGGCATCTAGAGAAAGGAGAGAACAGAAGGGCATCCAGAGAAGGGGAAGACAGAGCGAATCCAGAGAGAGAAGAGAACAGAAGGGCATTTGGAGTGAGGAGAAGACACAAGGGCATGCAGAGAGAGGAGAGGATGGAACGGCATCCAGAGAGAGGAGAGGACAAAAGGGAATCCAGAGAGAGGAGAGAATAGAAGGGCATCCAGAGAGAGGAAAGAGCAGAAGGGTATCCAGAGAGAGGAGAAAACAGAAGGGCATCCGGAGAGAGGAGAGAATAGAAGGGCATTCAGAAAGAGGAGAGAACAGAAGGGCATCGAGAGAGAGGAGAAGATCGAAGGCAATCCAGAGAGAGGATAGAACAGAAGGGCATCCAGAGAGAGGAGAGGGCAGAAGGGCATCCTGAGAGAGGAGAAGACAGTAGGGCATCTGAAGTGAGGAGAGAACAGAAGAGCATCCAGAGAGAGGAGAGGACAGAAAGGCATCTAAGGAGAGGAGAAGACAGAAGGGCATCCAGAGAGAGGAGAGGGAAGAAGGGCATCCTGACAGAGGAGAAAACAAAGGACATTCAAAGAGAGGAGAAGACTGAAGGGCATCCATAAAGAGGAGAACAGAAGGGCATTCAGAGAGAGGAGAAGACAGAACGGCATCCGGAGAGAGGAGAGAACAAAGGGGCATCTAGTGAGAGGAGGCGACAGAATGGAATCCAGAGAGAGGAGAGAAAAGAAGGGTATCCAGAGAGAGAGAGCAGAAGGGCATCAATAGAGAGGAGAAGACAGAAGGGCATCCGGAGAAATGAGCGAATAGAAGTTTATCCAGAAAAAGGAAAGAGTAGAAGGGCTTCCAGAGAGAGAAGGAGATAGAAGGGAATCTACAGAGCAGAGACAACAGAATGGCATCCAGAGAGAAGAGAGAGCAGAAGGGCATCCAGAGATAGGAGAAGACAGTAGGACATCTGGAGAGAGGAGAGAACAGAAGGGCATCCAGAGAGAGGAGAGTTCAGAAGGGCATCCAGAGAGAAGAGAGAGGAGAAGGGCATCCAGAAAGAGGAGAGGACAGAAAGGCTACTAGAGAGAGAAGAAGACAGAAGGGCATGCAAAGAGATTAGCGGACAGAAGAGAATCTAGAGAGAGAGAAGAGAACATAAAGGAAACCAGAGATATGAGAGGACAGAAGGAAATCCATAGAGAGGAGAAGACAGTAGGGCATCCAGAGAGAGGAGAGGAGAGGAGAGAAGGGCATCAGGAGAGAGGAGAGAACAAAAGGGCATCCAAAGAGAGGAGAAGAAAGAAGGACATCCAGAGAGAGGAGAGTAAAAATGGCATCCAGAGAGAGGAGAATACAGAAGGGCATCCAGAGAGAGGAAGAGAATAGAAGAAGAGCATCGGTTGAAAGGAGAAAACAGAAGGGCATAAAAAGAGACAAAATGACAGAAGGGCATCCAGAGAAAGAAGAAGACAGAAGGGCATACAGAGAGAGGAGAGGACACAAGGGCATCAAGAGAGATGAGAGAACAGAATATCATCCAGAAAGAGAAGAGAACAGAAGGGCATCCACAGAGAAGAGAAGACAGAAGGGCATCCTGACAGAAGAGAGGACAGAAATGGCATCCAGAGAGAGAAGAGGACACAAGGGCATCCAAATAGAGAAGAGAACAGAAGGGCATCCAGAGAGAAGAAAACAGAAGGGCATCCAAAGACAGGAGAATCCCGAAGTGCATTCAGAGAGAGGAGTAGACTGAAGGTCATCCAGAGAGAGCATAGAACAGAAGGGCATCCAGAGAGATGAGACTATAGGAGAGCTTCCATAGAGAGAAGAGAACAGAAAGGAAACCAGAGAGATTAGAGGACAGAAGGGATCCAGAGAGAGGAGAGGACAGAAGAACATCCAGAGAGAAGAGAGGACAGAAGGGCATCCAGAGAGAGGAGAGGTCAGCAGGGCATGCAGAGTGAGGAGAGGACAGAAAGGCATTTAGAGAGAGGAGAGAAGAGAAGTCCATCCAGAGAGAGAAGACAGAATGGCATCCAGAGAGAGGTGAGCCCAGAAGGGCATACAGGGAGAAGAGAACAGAAGGGCATCCAAAAAGAGGAGAAGACAGAAGGTCATCCAGAGAGAGAGGAGACGAAAGGAAGGCATCCAGAGAGAGAAGAGAACAGAAGGGCATCCAGAGAGAGGAGAAGACACAAGGGCATCAAGAAAGGAGAGGGAAAAAGGCGTCCAGAGAGAGGAAAGAACAGAAGGGCATCCAGAGAGAGGAGAAGACAGAAGGGGATCCAGAGAGAGGAGAGTAAAGAACAGCATACAGAGAGAGGAGAGAACAGAAGGCCATCCAGGGAGAGAAGTGAACAGAAAGGCATCCAGAGAGAGGAGAAGACACAAGGGCCTCCAGAGAGGAGAGGAAAAAAGGCGTCTGGAGAGAGGAGAGAACAGAATGTCATCCAGAGAGAGGAGATGACAGAAGGGCATCGGAAGAGGGGAAAGAACAGAAGGGTATATAGAAAGAAGATCACAGTAGAGAATCCAGAAAGAGCAGAAGACAGAAGGGCACACTGGAGATGAGAGAATAAAAGGGCATCCAGCGGGAGGAGAACGAAGATGGGCATCTGGGGAGAGAAGAGGACAGAAGGGCATCCTGAGAGAGTTGAGAACAGAAGGGCATCCAGACAGAAGAGAGAACAGAAGAGAATCCAGAAAGAGCAGAGAAGAGAAGGGCATCCAGAGAGACCAGAACACTAAAGGACATTTAGAGAAAGAAGAGGATAGAAGGGCATATAGAGAGAGGAGAAGACAGACGGGTTTCCAGGATTAGGAGAGAATTGAAGGGCATCCAGAAAGAGGAGAAAACAGAAGGGCTTCCAGAGAGAGGAGAGAACAGAAGAGCATCTGGAAAGAGGGGAAGAGATAAGGCATCCAGATGGAGAAGAGGACAGACGGGCATCCAGAGAGAGGAGAGGACAGAAGGGCATCCAGAGAGAGGAGAGAAAAGAAAGGCATCCAGAGAGAGGAGAGGACAGAAGGGCATCTAGAGAAAGCAGAGAAAAGAAGGGCATCCTGAAAGAGGAGAAGATGGAAGGGCATCCAGAGATAGGGCATACAGAAGGGCATCCACAGAAAAGAGAACAGAAGGCCATCCAGTGGGAGGAGAAGAAAGAAGGGCATCTGGATAAAGCAGAGAACAGAAGTGAATCCAGAGAGAGTTGAAGACAGAAGGACATTCAGAGAGAGTAGAAAGCGGAAGGGCATCCAGAGAGAGGAGAAGACAGAAGTGCATACAGGGAGAGGAGAGGACAGAAGGGCATCTAGAGAGAGGAGAAGATAGAGAGCATTCAGAGAGGAGAGAGCAGAAGGGCATCCCGAGAAAGGAGAAGACAGAAGGGAATGCAAAGAGAGGAGAGAAAAGAAGGGCATCCAGAGAGAGGAGAAGACAGAAGGGCATACAGAGTGAGGAGAGGACAGATGGGCATACAGAGAGAGGAGAGAACAAAAGGGCATCAAGAGAGAGGAGAAAACATAAGGGCATCCATGGAGAGGAGTGGTCAGAAGGGCATCCAGAGAGAGGAGAGAACAGAAGCACATCCAGAAAGAGGAGAGAACTGAAGGGAATCAAGAGAAGGAGAAGACAGAAGCGTATCTAAAGAGAGGAGAGAACAGAAGTGCATGTGAATAGATAAGAAGTCAGAAGGGCATCAAGAGAGTGGAGAGGACAAAAGAGCATCTGGAAATAGAAGAGAACAGAAGGGCATCCAGAGAGAGGAGAGTACAGAAGGGCATCCAGAGTGTGGAGAGAATAGAATGGCATCCAGAGAGAGGAGAGGACAAAAGGGCATCCAGAGAAATGAGAGAACAGAAGTGAATCCAGAGAGAGCGGAAGACAAAAGGGCATTCAGAGAGAGGAGAGAGCAAAAAAGCATCCAGAAAGAGGAGAAGACAGAAGCACAAAGAGGGAGAAGAGAGGACAGATGGGCATTCAGAGAGAGGAGAGAGCAAAAGGGCATTTAGAGAGAAGAGAAGACAGAAGGGAATCCAAAGAAAGGAGAGAACAGAATGTCATTCCAAGAGAGGAGAAACAGAAGGGCATCCATAGAGAGGAGAGGACAGAAGGGCATCCGGAGAGGGGAAAGAACAAAAGGGCATATAGAGAGAAGAGAACAGTAGAGAATCCAGAGAGAGCATAAGACAGAAGGGCATACTGGAGATGAGAGAATAGAAGGGCATCCAGCGGGAGGAGAATGCAGAAGGGCATCCAGAGAGAGGAGAGGACAAAAGGGCATCCAGAGAGAGGAGAGTCTGAAGGACATCCAGAGAGAGAAGACAGAAAGTCATCTAGAGAGAGGAGAGAATAGAAGAGCATCAGTCGAGAGGAAAAAACAGAAGGACATCAAAAAAGAGGAGAGGACAGAAGAGCATCCATAGAAAAGAGAAGACAGAAGGGTATCCAGAGAGAAGATAGGACACAAAGGCATCCAGTGTGATGAGAGAACAGAAGATCATCCAGAGAGAGAAGAGAACAAAAGGGCATCCAGAGAGAGGGGAAGACAGAAGGGCATCCCGAGTGAAGAGAGGAAGAAATGACATCCAGAGAGAGAAGAGGTCACAAGGGCATCCAGATAAAGGAGAGAACAGAAGGGCATACAGAGAGAGGAGAGAGCAGAAGGGTATCCAGAATGACGAGAGAAAAATAGGGCATCCAAAGAAAGGAGAAAACAGAAGGGCATCCAGAGAGAGAGAAGAGAGGACAGAAGGACATTCCAAAAGACGAGAGAACAGAAGGGCATCCAGAGAGATGAGAGTACAGGAGAGAATCCAGAAAGAGGAGAGAACAGAATCCCATCCAGAGAGAGCAGAAGACTGAAGGATATACACAGAGAGAAGAGGACTGAAGGGTGTCTGTAGAGAGAGGAGAAGAGAGAAGGGCATCCAGAGAGAGGAGAGGACAGAATGGCATCCAGTGAGAGGAGATAACAGAAGGGCATCTAGAGAGAGGAGAACACAGAACAGCATCGAGAGATTTGAGAGAAAAAAAGCATACAGAGAGAGGAGAGAACAGACGGGCATCAAGAAAGAGGAGAGAACAGAAGGCCATTCAGAGACAGGAGAGGACAGATGGACATCCACAGAGAGGGGAGAACAGAAGAGCATCAGAGTGAAGAGAGAATAAAAGGGCATCCGGAGAGAAGAGAGAACAGAAAGCTATCCAGAGAGAGGAGAGGACAGAAGGGCATTCAGAGATAGGAGAGAGCATTAGGGCATCCAGAGAGAGTAAAATCAGAAGGGAATCCAAAGATAGGAGAGAACAGAAGGACATCCAAAGAAAGGAGAAGACAGAAGGGAATCCAGAGAGAAGAGAGGACAGGAGAGAATCCAGAAAGAGGAAAGAACAGAAGCCTATCCAGAAAGAGCAGAAGACTGAAAAACTTCCAGAGAGAGAAGAGGACCGAAGGGCATCCTGAGAAAGGAGAAGACAGAAGGGCATTCAAAGAGAGGAGAGAACAGTAGGATATCCAGAGAGAGGAGAGAAAAAAGGGCATCCAGAGAGAGGAGAGTACAAAAGGACATCGAGAGAAAGGAGAAGACAGAAGGGCATTCAGAGAGAGGAGAGGACAGAAGGACCTCATGAAAGAAGAGAGAACAAAAGTGCATACAGAGAGATGAGAGAACAGGAGAGAATCCAGAAAAAGTAGAGAACAGAAGGGCAACCAGAAAGAGGAGAAGACAGAAGGGTATCCAGGTTGAGGAGAGAATTGAATGGCAACCTGATATAGGAGAAGACAGAAGGGCATCCCGAGAGAGGAGAGAACAAAAAGCCATCCAGAGTGAGGAAAGGCATAAGGGCATCCAGAGAGATGAGAGAATAGAAGGGCATCCAGAAAAAAGAAGAGAACAGAAGAGCATCAAGAGAGAGGAGAGAACAGAACAGCATTCAGAGAGAGGAGAGAGCAGAAGGGCATCCAGAGAGCGGAGAAGACAGAAGGGCATCCAGAGAGAGGAGAGAACAGAAGAGCATCCAGGAAGATGAGAGAACAGAAGAGAATTCATAAAAAGGAGAGAACAGAAGGCCATCCAGTGAGAACAGAAGACTGAAGGACATCCAGAGAGAGAAGAGGACCAAAGGGCATCCGGAGAGAGGAAGAGACAGAAGGGCATCCAGAGAAAGCAGAGGACAGAATGGCATCCAGGGAGAGGAGAGTAGAGAAGGGCATATGGAGAGACGAGAAATCAGAAGGGCCTCCAGACACTGGTGAGGACAGAAGGGCATCCAGACAGGGTAGAGCACAGAAGGGAATCCAGAGAGACGAGAGAACAGAAGGAAATCCAGAGAGAATAAAGGACAGAAGGGCATCTTGATAGAGGAGAGAAGACAAGGGCAATCAGAGAGAGGAGAATACAAAAAGGGCATCTAGAGAGAGGAGAGAACAGTAGGGCATCCATGGAGAGGAGAGGACAGGAGGACATTCCGAGAGAAGAGAGAATAGAAGGGCATTTAGAGAGAGGAGAAGACAGAACGGCATACAAAGGGAGTACAGAATAGAACTGAACAAAGAGACTGGAGAAGACAGAAGGGCATCCAGAGAAGGGAGAAGACAGAAGGGCATCCAGAGAGACGAGAGGACAAAAGGATATCCCAAGAGATGAGAGAATAGAAGGGCATCCAGAGAGAGGAGAATACAGAAGGCCTTCCAGCAAGAGGAAAGGACACAAGAACATCCAGAGAGATGAGAGAACAGAAGATCTTCCATATAGAGGAGAGAACAGAAGGGCATGCAGAGAGATAAGCAAACAGAAGATCATCCAGAGAGAGAAGAGAAGAGAAGGGCATCCAGAGATATGACAAAACAGAAGAGAATCTAGAGAGAGGAGAGAACAGAAGGGCATCCAGAGAGAGGAGACGACAGAAGGGCATCCAGAAGGAAGAGAGACATAAGCGCATCCAGAGAGAGGAGAAGACAAAATTGCATCCAGAGAGATAAAAGAACAGAAAAGCATCCATAGAGAGAATATAATAGACGGGCATTCAGAGACATGGGAGGACAGAAAAGAATACAGAGAGAGGAGAAAATAGAAGGGCATGTAGAGAGAGGAGAAGACAGAAGAGCATTCAGAGAGAGGTGAGCAAAGAAGGGCATCCAGAGAGTAGAGAACAGAAGGTCATCCAGAGAGAGGAGAGTAAAGAAGGGCATACAGAGAGAGGAGAGAACAGAAAAGCAGAGAGAGAGAAGAGACAACAGAAGGGTATCCAAAGAGAGGAGAGAACAGAAGGGCATCCAGAGAGAGGAGAGAACAGAAGAGCATCTGGAGAGAGAAGAGGAAAGAAGGGCTTCCAGAGAGAGGAGTGAAAGAAGGGCATCGACAGAGAGGAGAATACAGAAGGGCATCCAGAGAGAGGAGAGAATAGAAGAGCATCTGATGAGAGGAGAAAACAGAAGGGCATAAAAAGAAAGGAGAGAACAGAAGTGAATCCAGAGAGAGGAGAAGACAGAAGGGCATTCAGAGAGAGGAGAGAGCATTAGGGCATCCAGGGAGAGGAGAAGACAGAAGAAAATCCAAAGAGAGGAGAGAACAGAAGGGCTTCCAAGGAAAGGAGAAGACAGAAGGGCATCCAGAAAGAGGAGAGGAAAGTAGGACATTCCAAAAGAAGAGGGAACAGAAGGGCATCCAGAGAGATGAGAGTACAGGAGAGAATCCAGAAAGAGATGAGAACAGAAGCCCATCCAGAGAGAGAAGAAGACTGAAAAACCTCCAGAGAGAGAAGAAGAACGAAGGGCATCTGGAGAGAGGAGAAGACAAAAGAATATCCAGAGTGAGGAAAAAATTGTCAGGCATACAGAGAGAGGAGAAGACTAAAGGGCATGGAGAGAATCGAGAGAACAGAAGGGCATGGGGAAAGAGGAGAAGGAAGAAGGGCATCCAGAGAAGGAGAGGTCAGAAGTGCATCCAGAGAGAGGAGAGCACAAAAGAGAATCCAGAGAGACGAGAGAACAGAAGGATATCCAGAGAGAATAGAGGACACAAAAGCACCTTGAGAGAGGAGAGACAAGAAGCGCATCCATAGTGAGGAGAAGACAAAAAGGGAATCCAGAGAGGGGAGAGAACAGTATGACATCTAGAGTGAGGAGAGGACAGAAGGGCATCCAGAGAGAGGAGAGGACAGAAGGGCATCCAGAGAGAGGAGAGGACAGAAGGGCATCCAGAAAGAGGAGAGTACAGAAAGGCATCCATGGAGAGGAGAGGTCAGAAGGGCATCCACAGAGAGGAGAGAACAGATGGCCATCCAGAGAGTAGAGAAGACAGAAGGGCATCCGGAGAGAGTAAAGAATAGAACGGTATCCAGAGAGCAGAGAAGACAAAAGGGCATCCAGAGAAAGGAGAAAACAGAAGGGCATCAAGTGAGAATAGAGAACAGAAAGGCATCAAGAGAGAGGAGAGGACAAAAGGGTATCCAGAGAGAGGAGATTGCAGAAAGGCATCCAGGGAGAGGAGAGAACAGAAGTGAATCCAGAGAGAGGAGAAGACAGAAGGGCATCCAGAGAGAGGAGAGTAAAGAAGGGCATCCAGAGAGAGGAGAATACAGAAGAGCATCCAGAAAGAAGAGAGAAGAGAAGAGCATCGAATGAGAGGAGAAAACATAAGGGCATCAAAAGAGAGGAGAGGACAGAAGGGCATCTAGAGAAAGGAGAAGAAAGAAAAATCCAGAGAGAGGAGAGGACACAAGGGCATAAAGAGAGATGAGAGAACAGACGATCATCCAGAGAGAGAAGAGAACAGAAGGGCATACAAAGAGAGGAGAAGACAGAAGGGCAGCCAGAGAGAAGAGAGTACAAAAATGGCATCCAGAGAGAGAAGAGGACATAGGGGCATCCAGAGAGAGGAGAGAACAGAAGGGCATACAGAGAGAGGAGAGAACAGAAGAATATCCAGTTAGAGGAGAGGTAAAAAGGGCATCCAAAGAGAGGAGAGAACAGAAGGGAATCCAAAAAAAGGAGAATACAGAAGGGCATCCAGAAAGAGGAGAGGACAGAAAGACATCCCAAAAGAAAAGAGAACAGAAGGACATCCAGAGTGATGAGACTACAGGAGAGAATCCAGAAAGAGGAGAGAACAGAAGCCCATCCAGACAGAGCAGAAGACTGAGGACATCCAGAGAGAGAAGAGGACTGAAGGTCATCCAGAGAGAGGAGAAGACAGAAAGACATCCATGGAGAGGAGAGGACAGGATGGCATCCAGTGAGAGGAGATAACAGAAGGGCTTTTACAGAGATGAGAAGACAGAAGGATATCAAGACTAAGGAAAAAATTGTCGGGCATCCAGAGAGAGTAAAAGATTTAAGGGCATCGAGAAAATCAAGAGAACAGAAGGGCATAGGGAGAGAGGAAAAGACAGAAGGGCATCTAGAGAGAGGAGAGTACAGAAGGGCATCCAGAGAGAGGAGACCCCAAAAGGGAATCCAGAGATACGAGAGAACAGAAGGATATCCAGAGAGAATAGAGGACACAAGGGCATCTAGAGAGAGGAGAAAAGCACAGTGCATCCAGAGAGAGGAAAGACAAAAAGAGAATTCAGAGAGAGGAGGGAACATTAGGGTATCAAGTGAGAGGTGAGGACCAAAGGGCATCCAGAGAGAGGAGAGGACAGAAAAGCATCACGAGAGAGGAGAAAACAGAAGGGCGTCCATGGAGAGGAGAGGTCAAAAGGGCATGCACAGAGAGGAGAGAACAGACAGGCATCCAGAGAGCAGAGAAGACTGAAGGGCATCCAGAGAGAGTAGAGAATTGAACAGTATCCAGAGAGCAGAGAAGACAAAAGGGCATCCAGAGAAAGTAGAAGACAGAAGGGCATCCAATGAGAGCAGAGAAGAGAAGGGCATCCAGAGAGAGAGAGAGAGAGAGAGAGAGAGAGAGAGAGAGAGAGAGAGAGAGAAGACAGAAGGGCATTTATAGAGAGGTGAGAACAGAAGTGCATCCAAAGAGAGGAGAAGAGAGAAGGGCATCCAGAGTGAAGAGAAGTCAGAAGAGCATCCGGAGAGAGGATAGATCAGAAGGTCATCTAGAGAGAATAGAAGACAAAAGGCCATCCAGAGAGATGAGAGGACAGAAGGGTATCCAGACGGAGGAGAGAACAGAAGGGCATAAAAAAATAGGAGAGGACACAAGTGCATCCAGCGAGGGGAGAGTACAGAAAGGCATGTAGAGAGAGGAGAGGACAAAAGGTCATCCACAGATTGGGAAGAACAGAATAGCAACGATGGATAGGAGACAACATAAGGGCATCCAAAAAGAGGAGAGGACAGAAGGGCATCCAGAGGGAGGAGAGAACAGAAAGGCATCTGAAGAGAGGAAAGGACAGAAGGGCCTCCAGAGAGAGAAGAAGACAGAAGGGCATCGAGAGATATTAGAGTACAGAAGAGAATCTAGAGAGAAAAGAGAACAGATGGGAAACCAGTGATATGAGAGGACAGAAGAAAATCTATAGAGAGAAGAGGACAGTAGGGCATCCAGAGAGAGGAAAGTACAGAAGTGCATTCGGAGAGAAGAGAGAACAGAAGTGCATCCAGAGAGAGGAGATGACAGAAGGGCATCCAGAGAGAGGATAGTAAAGAAGGACATACAGAGAGAGGAAGGAAATGAAGGTCATCCAGAAAGAGGAGACAACAGAAAGGCATCCAGGGAGAGGAGAGAACAGAAGGGCATCCAGAGAAAGGAGACAACAGAAGGACATCCGAGAGAGGAGAAGACAAAAGGCCATCCAGAGAGATGAGAGGACAGAAGGGTATCCAGATGGAGGAGAGAACAGAAGGGTATAAAAAAATAGGAGAGGACACAAGTGCATTCAGCGAGGGAGAGTACAGAAAGGCATGTAGAGAGAGGAGAGGACAAAAGGTCATCCACAGATTGGGAAGAACAGAAGAGCATTGATGGATAGGAGACAACATAAGGGCATCCAAAGAGAGGAGAGGACAGAAGGGCATCCAGAGGGAGGAGAGAACAGAAAAGCATCTGGAGAGAGGAAAGGACAGAAGGGCTTCCAGAGAGAGAAGAAGACAGAAGGGCATCGAGAGATATTAGAGTACAGAAGAGAATCTAGAGAGAGAAGAGAACAGAAGGGAAACCAGTGATATGAGAGGACAGAAGGAAATCTACAGAGAGAAGAGGACAGTAGGGCATCCAGAGAGAGGAAAGTACAGAAGGTCATTCGGAGAGAAGAGAGAACAGAAGGGCATCCAGAGAAAGGAGATGACAGAAGGCCTCCAGAGAGAGGAGAGTAAAGAAGGATGTACAGAGAGAGGAAAGAAATAAAGGGCATCCAGAAAGAGGCGAGAACAGAAGGGCATCCAGGGAGAGGAGAGAACAGAAGGGCATCCAGAGAAAGGAGACAACAGAAGGACATCCAGAGAGAGGAGAAGACAGAAAGGAATCCATATAGAGGAGAGACCAGAAGGGCATCCATAGGGATGTGAATACAGAAGGGCATCCAGAGAGAGGAGAATACAGAAGGGCATTGAGAGAGAGGAGAGTAAAAAAAAGCCTACAGAGAGAGGAGAGAATAGAAGGGCATACAGAAAGAGGAGAGAACAGAAGGGCATCCAGAGAGAGGAGAGGACAGAAGGGCATCCACAGAGAATGGAGAACACAAGTGAATCAGAGAGAGGAGAGAACAGAAGGGCATCTGGAGGTAAGAGAGAACAGAAAGGCATCCAGAGACAGGAGAAGACAGAAGGGCATTCAGAGAGAGGAGAGAGCATTAGGGCATCCAGAGAGAGGAGAAGACAGAAGGGAATCCAAAGAGAGGAGAGAATAGAAAGGCATCCATAGAAAGGAGAAGACAGAAGAACATCCAGAGAGAGGAGAGTACAGAAGGGCATCCAGAGAGAGGAGATAACAAAAGGACATCCCAAAAGAAGAGAGAACATAAGGTCATTTAGAGATATGAGAGTACAGGAGAGAATCCAGAAAGAGGAGAGAACAGATGTCCATCCAGAGAGAGCAGAAGACTGAAAAACATCCAGAGAGAGAAGAGGACCGAAGGGCATCCGGAGAGAGGAGAAGACAGAAGGGCATCCAGAGAGCGGAGAGATCACAATGTCATCCAGTGAGAGGAAAGCACAGAAGGGCATCTAGTGAGAGGAGAAGACAGAAGGATATCCATAGTGAGGAGAAAATTTTCGGGCATCTAGATGAGGAGAAAACTGAAGGGCATTGAGAAAATAGAGAGAACAGAATAGCATAGGGAAAGAGGAGAAGACAGAAGGGTATCCAGAGAGAGGAGAGGACAGAAGGGCATCAAGAAAGAGGACAGAACAAAAGGGAATGCAGAGAGATGAGAGAACAGAAGGATATCCAGAGAGAATAGAGGACACAAGCACATCTTGAGAGAGGAAAGAAGAGAAGCGCATCCAGAGAGAGGAGAAGACAAAAAGGAAATCCAGAGAAAGGAGAGAACAGTAGGGCATCCAGAGTGAGGAGAGGACAGAAGGACATCAACTGAGAGGAGAGAACAGAAGGGTATCCATAGAGAGGAGAGGACAAAAGAGAAGGGCATCCAGAGAGAGGAGAAGACAGAAGGGAAGCCCGAGAGACGAGAGAACAGAAGGGCATAGGGAGAGAGGAGAAGACAGAAGGGCATCCAAGATGAACAGAGGACAGAAGGACATCCAGAGGTAGGAGAAGACAGAAGGGCATACAGAAAGAGGAGAGGGAAGAAGGGCATCCCAAGAGAGGAGAGAACAAAGGGCATCTAGAGAGAGGAGAAGACAGTAGGGCATCCAGAGAGAGGAGTGGACAGAAGGGCATAAGGAGAGAGGAGAAGACAGAAAGGGCAACGGGAGAGAGGAGAGAACAGAAGGGCATCCAGAGAGAGGAGAAGACAGAAGGGCATCCGGAGAGGAGAGAGGAGAGAACAGAAGGGCATCCAGAGAGAGGAGAGAGCTGAAGGGCATCTGGAGAGAGGAGAAGACAGAGTTGCATCCAGAGAGAGGGGAGAACAGAAGGGCAATCAGAAAGATGAGAGAACAGAAGGGCATCAAGAGAGAGGAGAAGATAGAAGGGAATCCAGAGATAGGAGAGAACAGAAGGGCATCAAGAGAGAGGAGAGAACAGAAGGGTATCCATACAGAGGAGAGGACAATGGGCATCCAGAGAGACGATAGAACAGAAGGGAATCCAGAGAAAGGAGAAGACAGAAGGGCATTCAGATAGAGGAGAGGACAGTATGGCCTCCAGAGAGAAGAGAGAAAAGAAGGGCATCCAGAGAGAGGAGAGAGCAGAAGCGCATCCACAGAAAAGAGTAAAGAATGCCATACAGAGAGAGGAGAAGACAGAAGGGCATCTAGATAGAGGAGAGAACAGAAGAGCATATAGATATAGGAGAGAACAGAAGGGTATCTAGAGAGAGGAGAGAACCGAAGGACATCCAGAAAGCAGGGAAGACAGAATTGCTTCCAGAGAGAGGAGAGAACAGGAGGGCATCCAGAAAGAGGAGAAGAGAGAAGGAATCTAGATGGAGAAGTGGACAGATGGGCATCCTGAGAGAGGAGAGGAGAGAAAGTCATCCAGGGAGAGAAGAGAACAGAAGGTCATCCAGAGAGAGGAGAATACTGAAGGACATCGAGAGAGAGAAGAGGACTGGAGGACATCCAGAGAGAGAAGATACAAGGGCATCCAGAGAGAGGAGAGGAAAGAATGGCATCCAGTGAGAGGAGAGAACAGAATGGAAACTAGAGAGAAGAGAAGGCAGAAGGATATCCAGAGTGAGGAGAAAATTGTCAGGAATACAGAGAGAAGAGAAGACAGAAGGGCATCCAAAATGAGGAGAGAAAAGAAGGGCATCCAGAGAGAGGAGAGAGCAGAAGGGCATCCAGAGAGAGGAGAAAACAGAAGGGCATATGGAGAAAGGAGAGAAGAGAAGGGGGGTCTAGAGAGAGAAGAGAGAAGTGCATCCAGAATGAGGAGAAAACAGAAGGGAATCCCGAGAGAGGAGAGAAGTGCATCCAGAAGGAGGAGAAGACAGAAGGGCATCCCGAAAGAGAAGAGAACAGAAGGGAATCCAGGGAGAGGAGAGAATAGAATGGAATCCAGAGAGAGGAGAGAGCAGAAGGGCATCCAAAGAGAGGAGAAGACAGAAGGGCATCCAGAATGAGGAGAATAAAGAAGGACATCCAGAGAGTGGAGAGAGCAGAAGGGCATCCAGAGAGAGGAGAAAACAGAATGCATCCTGAGAGAGGAGAGAACAGAAAGGCATTGAGAAAGAGGAGAGAACAGAAAGGCATCCGGAAGGAGGAGAAGACAGAAGGGAATCCTGTGAGAGGAGAGAGCAGAGGGGCATTTGGAGAGAGGAGAAGACAGAAGGTCATCCAGAGCAGAGAGGACAGAAGGGCATCCAGAGAGAGGAGAAGACAGAAGGGAATGAATAGAGAAAGCAGAAGGGCATTGCGAGAGAGGAGAAGACAGAAGGGCATCCAGAGAGGAGAGGACAGAAGAGCATCCTGAAAGAGAAGAGAACAGAAGAGCATCCAGAGAGAGGAGAGAACAGAAAAACATTCAGAAAGAGAAGAGGACACAATGGTATCCAGGGAGAGGAGAGAACAGAAGGGCATCCATAAAGAGGAGAGAACACAAGGGCATCCAGAGAAAGGAGAGGATATAAGGACATCCCGAGGGAAGAGAGAACAGAGGCACATCTAGAGAGATGAGAGAACATTAGAGAATCCAGAAATAGGAGAGGACAGAAGCCCATCCAGAGAAAGCAGAAGACTGAAGAACATTCAGAGAAAGAAGAGGACTGAAGGGCATCAAGAAAGAGTAGAAGACAGAAGGGCATCCAGAGAGAGGAGAGGACAGAATGTCATCCAGTGACAGGAGAGAACGGAAGGGCATATAGAGAGAGGAGAATACAGAAGTGCATCCTGAGAGAGGAGAGAACAGAAAGGCATCCAGAAAGAGGAGAGAACAGAAGGGAATCCCGAGAGAAGAGAGAGCAGAATGGCATTCGGAGAGAGGAGAAGACAGAAGGGAATCCAGAGAGGAGAAGAAAAAGGGCATCTAGAGAGAGGAAAAGACAGAAGGGAATCCATAGAGAAGAGATCACAGAAGGGCATCCAGAGAGAGGAGAAGACAGAAGTGCATTTGGAGTGTGTAGAGAACAGAAGGACATCTGGATAGAGGAGAGAATAGAATTCCATCCTGAAGGAGGAGAAGACAGAAGAGAATCCAGAGGGATAGACAACAGAAGGGCATACAGAGAGAAGAGAAAACAGAAGGGCATCCAGAGAGGAGAGGTCAGAAGAGCATCTGGAAAGAGAAGAGAACAAAAGGGCATCCAGAGAGAGGAGAGAACAGAACGCATCCAGAGAAAGTAGAGAACAGAAGGGTATCCATAGAGAGGAGAGGACAAAAGGGCATGCAGAGAGAGGAGAAAACAGAAGGGCTTCCAGAGAAAGGAGAAGACAGAAAGGCATCCAGAGAGAGGAGAGGACATAAGGACATCCAGAGAGAAGAGAGAACAGAAGAACATCCAGAGAGATGAGAGAACATTAGAGAATCCTGAAAGAAGAGAGAACAAAAGCACATCCAGAGAGAGCAGAAGACTGAAGGACATCGAGAGAGAGAAGAGGACTGAAGGACATGCGGAGAGAGAATTGAGAAGGGCAACCAGAGAGAGGAGAAGACAGAAATGCATCCAGAATGAGGAGAGAACAGAAGGGAACCAGAAAGAAGACAGAAGAGAAGGGCATTTGGAGAGAGAAGACAGAAGGGCATTCAGAGAAGAGAGGACAGAAGAGCATCCGGAAAGAGAAGAGAACAGAAGGGCATCCAGAGAGGGGAGAGAACAGAAGGGCATCCAGAGAGAGGAGAGGACACAAGGGCATCCAGAGAGAGGAGAGAACAGAAGGGCATCAAGAGAGAGTAGAGAACAGAATGGTATCCATAGAGAGGAGAGAACAAAAGGGCAGCCAGAGAGAGGAAAGAACAGAAGGGCATCCAGAGAAAGGAGAAGATTGAAGGGCATCCAGAGAGAGGAGAGGACATAAGGACATCCCAAGAGAACAGAGAACAGAGGCTCATCTAGAGAGAGAGAGAACATTTGAGAATCCAGAAAGAGGAGAGAACAGAAGCCCATCCAGAGAGAGCAGAAGACTAAATGACATCCAGAGAGAGAAGAGGACTGAAGGGCATGAGGAGAGAGAAAAAGACAGAAGGGCATATAGAGAGAGGAGAGGATAGAATGGTATCCAGTGACAAGAGAGAACATAAGGGAATCTAGAGAGAAAAGAAGAAAGAAGGATATCCATAGTGAGGAGAAAATTCTCGGGCATTCAGAGAGAGGAAAAGACAGAAGGGCATCGGGAGAGACTAGGGAACAGAAGGGCAACCAGAGGTAGGAGAAAACAGAAGGGCATCCAGAGAGAGGAGAGAACAGAAGGGCATCCATAAATAGAAGAAGAGAGGAGGCATCCAGATGGAGAAGAGGACCAATGGGCATCCTGAGAAAGGAGAGGACAGAAGGGCATTCAGGAAGAGAAGAGGAAAAAAGGGCATCCAGGGAGAGGAGAGGACAGAAGGGTATCTAGAGAGAGCAGAGAATAGAAGGGCATCGAGAGAGAGGAGAAGACAGAAGGGAATCCAGAGAGAAGAGAGGACAGAAGGGCATCCAGAGAGAGGAGAAAACAGAAGGGCATCTGGAAAAAGGAGAGAACAGAAGGACATCTAGAGAGAGGAGAAGACAGAAGGGAAGTTGGTGAGACGAGAGAACACAAGGGCATAGGGAGAGAGGAGAAGATAGAAGGGTATCCAGAGAGAGGCAAGGACAGAAGAGCATCCAGATGTAGGAGAAGACAGAAGGGCATCCAAAGCGAGGAGAGGGAAGAAGGGCTTCCTGAATGAGGAGAGAACAAAGGACATGCAGAGAGAGGAGAAGACAGAAGGGCATCCAGAGAGAGGAGGAGACAGAATTTCCTTCAGAGAGAACACCGAGAACACAAGGGCATCCAGAAAGAGGAGAAGACAGAAGGGCATCCGAAGAGAGGAGAGAACAAATGGGCATCCAGAGAGAGTAGAAGACCGAAGGGAAGCTGGAGATCGAGAGAACAGAAGGGCATAGGGAGAGAGGAGAAGACAGAAAGGCATCAAGAGAAAGGAGAGTACAGAAGGGCATCCAGAAAGAGGCGAGAACAGAAGGCATCCAGAGAAAGAGAAGACAGAGCAAATCCAGAGAGAGGAGAGAACAGAAGGGCATTCAGAGAGAGGAGAGAACAGAAGGGCATCAGGAGAGAGGAGAAGACAGAATGTCATCCAGAGAAAGGAGAGAACAGAAATGCATCCAGAGAGAGGAGAAGACAGAAGGGCATCCAGAGAGAGGAGAGTATATAAGGGCATCTACAGAGATGAGAAGACAGAAGTTCATGTAGAGAGGAGACAACAAAAGGGCTTCCATAAAGAGGAGAGACTAGAAGGGCATCCAGAGAGAGAAGAAGACATAAGGGCATGCAGAGAGAGGAGAGGACAGAAGGGCATCAAGAGAGAGGAGAGTACAGAAGGCAATCCAGAGAGAGGAGACTAGAGAATGTCATCCAGAAAGAGGAGAGAACAGAAGGGCGTCTACAGAGATGAGAGGACAGAAGTTCATGTAGAGAGGAGAGAACAAAAGGGAATCCAGCTAGAGGAGAGAGCAGAAAGGCATCCAAAAGAGGAGAAGTCAGAAGGGCATCCAGAATGAGGAGAGAAAAGAAAGGCTTCCAGAGAGAGGAGAGGACAGAAGGGCATGCAAAAAGAGGAGAAGTCAGAAAGGCATTCAAAATGAGTAGAGAAAAGAAGGGCATGCAAAGAGAGGAGAGAGCAGAAGGGCATCCAGAGAGAGGAGAAAACAGAAGGACATCCAGAGAGAGGAGAGAACCTAAGGGCATCCAGAGAGAGGAGAGAGCAGAAATGCAAACAGAGAGAGGAGAAGACTGAAGGGCATCCAGAGAGAGGAGAGAACAGAAGGGCTTCCAGAAAGAGGAGAAAACAGAAGGGCATCCAAATAGAGGAGAAGTCAGAAGGGAATCCAGAGAGAGGAGAAGACAGAAGGGCATCTGGAGAGAGGAGATAACAAAAGGGCATCCAGAGAGAGGAGAGAGTAGAAGGGCATCCAGAGAGATGAGAAGACAGATTGCATCCAGAGAGAGGAGAAGGAAGAAGGTCATCCGGAGAGAGGAGAGAACAGAAGGGCATCCAAAAATAGGAGAAAACAGAAGGGTGTCCAGAGAAAGGAGAGAACTGAAGGGCATCCAGAAATAAGATAAGACAGAGGCATCCAGATGGAGAAGAGGACTGACGGGCATCCTGAGAGAGAAGAGGACAGAAGTGCATTCAGGGAGAAAATAGAACAGAAGGGCATCCATAGAGAGGAGAGGACAGAAGGGCATCTAGGTAAAGCAGAGAACAGAATGGCATCCAGGTAGGGGAGAAGACAGAGGGGCAGCGGGATGCCATTCTATCCTCTCCTTTCTCTGGATGCCCTTCTGACTTCTCCTCTATCTGGATGCACTTCTGTTCTCTCCTCTTTCTGGATTCTCTATTTTTCTTTTCTTCTCTCTGGATGCTCTTCTGTCATCTCCTCTCTCTGGATGACCTTCTGTCTTCTCATCTCTCCCGAGGCCCATCTGTTCTCTCCTGTCTCCGAATGCACTTCTGTTCTCTCCTCTCTCTGGATGCTCTTTGGTCCTCTTCTCTCTGGATGCCCTTCTGTTCTGTCCTATCCCTGGATGCCCTTCTGTTCTCTTCTCCTTATAGATGTCCTTCTGTCCTATCCTCTCTGGAGGCTCTTCTGTTTTCTCCTCTCTCCGAATGCCCTTCTGTTCTCTGCTCTCTTTGGATTCCCTTCTGTCTTCTCCTCACTCTGTATGCCCTTCTGTACTATTTTATGTGGATGCCCTTCTTTGCTCTCCTCTCTCTGGATGCAAATCTGTCTTCTCCTATCTCCCGAAGCCCTTCTGTCTTCTCCTCTTTCTGGATGCCTTTCTGTTCTCTGCTCTCTCTAGATGCCCTTCTGTCCTCTTTTCCTCTGGATGCTCATCTGTTCTCTTTTCTCCCTGAATGCCTTCTGTACTCTCCTCTCTCACGATGCCCATCAGTCCTCTTCTCCATCTGAATGCCTTCTCTCTTCTCCTCACTCTGGATGTCTTTCTATCTTCTCCTCTCTCTGGGTGCACTTCTGTTTTCTCCTCTTTCTGGATTCCATACTTTTTTCCTCTCTCTGGATGCCCTTCTGAGATCTCCTTCCTCTGCATGACCTTCTGTCTTCTCCTCTCTCTGGATGCCCTTCTAGTCTCTCCTCTCTCTGGATGCTCTTCTGTTCTCTCCTCTCCCTGGATTCCCATCTGTCTTCTCCTCTCTTTTGATGACCTTCTGTTCTCTCCTCTTTCTGGATGCCCTTCTGTTCTCTACTCTCCCCGGATGCCCTTCTGTCTTCTCCTCTCTCTCTCAATGCCCTTCTGGTCTCTCCACTCTCTGGATGCCCTTTTTTCTCTCCATTCTTTGGATACCCTTCTGTCATCTCCTCTATCTGGATGCCGTCCTATCCTCTCCTTTCTCTGGATGCCCTTCCGTCTTCTCTCTCTGGATGCCCTACTGTTGTCTCCTCTTTCTGGATGCCCTTCTGTTCTCTCCTCTCTCCGCATACCCTTCTGTCGTCTCCTCTCTCAGGATGCACTTCTGTTCTCTCCTCTCTCTGGATTCCCTATTTTTCTTTTCCTCTCTCTGAATGAACTTCTGTCATCTCCTCTGTCTGGATGACCTTCTGTCTTCACCTCTCTCCCAATGCCCTTCTGTTCTCTCCTCTCTCCGAATGCCTTTCTGTTCTCTCCTCTCTCTAGATTCACTTCTGTCTTCTCCTTCTCTGGATGCCCTTCTGTTCTCTTTTCTTTCTGGATGCGCTTCTGTTCTCTCCTCTATCTAGATGCCTTTCTGTCTTCTCATATCTATGTATGGCCTTCTGTACCTTTTTATGTGGATGCCCTTATGTCTTCTCCTCTTTCTGGATGCCCTTCTGTCATCTCCTCTCTCTGGATGCCCTTCTGCTCTCTCCTCTCTCTGGATGCCCTTCTCTTCTCTCCTGTTCTCTACTCTTCTCTTCTGTTCTCTTCTATTCTCCTGTTCTCTTCTCTTCTGTTCTCTACTCATTCTGCGTGCCCTTTTGTTTTCTCCTCTATCTAGATGCTCTTCTGTCTAATCTTCTTTCTGTATGGCCTTCTGTACTATTTTATGTGGATGCCCTTCTTTACTCTTTTCTCTCCGGATGCCTTTCTGGTCTCTCCTCTCTCAGGATGCCCTACTGTCTTCTCCTCTCTCTAGATGCCCTTCTAGTCTCTCATCTCTCTGGATGCCCTTCTGAACTCTCTTCTCTCTGGATTCCCTTCTGTCTTCTCCTCTCTCTTGATGATCTTCTGTTCTCTCCTTAATCTGCATGCCTTTCTGTTCTCTCCTCTCTCTGGATGCCCTTTTGTCTCTCTCTCTCTCTCTCTCTCTCTCTCTCTCTCTCTCTCTCTCTCTCTCTCTCTCCCTTTCTGGACTCCCCTCTCTCTGGAAGCCCTTTTTTCTCTCCTCTCTCTGAATTCCCTTCTGTCTCTGTCTTCTCTTTCTGTCTTCTCCTCTCTCTGGATGCCGTTCTAACCTCTCCTCTCTCTGGATACAGTTCTGTCTTCTTCTCTCTCTGTATGCACTTCTGTGCTCTCCTCTTTCTGGATTCCCTATTTTTATTTTCCTTTCTCTGGATGCCCTTCTGTCATCTCCTCTCTCCAGATGCCCTCTGTCTTCTCCTCTCTCTGGATGCCCATTTGTTCTCTCCTCTCTCCGGATTCCCTACTGTCTTCTCCTCTCTCTGGATGCTCTTCTATTCTCTAATCTCTCTGGATTCCTGTCTGTCTTATCCTCTCTCTTGATGCCCTTCTGTTTTCTCCTCTTTCTGGATGCCTTTCTCTTCTCTCTTCTCTCTGGATGCCCTTCTGTCTTCTCCTCTACCTGGATGCCCTTCTGGTCTCTTTTCTCTCTGGATTCCCTTCTAATCTCTTCTCTCTATTGATGAACTTCTGTTCTCTCCTTTTTCTTGATGCCCTTCTGTTCTCTCCTTCCTCTGGATGCCCATCTGTCTTCTCTCTCTCTCAATGCCCTTCTAGGCTCTCCTCTCTCTGGATGCCCTTTTTTCTCTCCTCTCTAGATACCCTTCTGTCTTTTCTTCTCTCTGGATGCCGTTCTCTCCTTTCTCTGGATGCCCTTCTGGTATCTCCTCTCTCTGGATTTACTTTTCTCTTCTCCTATCTCTGAATGCCATTCTGTCCTCTCCTTTCTCTGGATGCCCTTCTGTCTTCTCCTCTCTCTGGATGCACTTCTGTTCTCTCCTCTTTCTGGATTACCTATTTTTCTTTTCCTCTATCTGGATGCCCTTCTGTCATCTCGTCTCTCTGGCTGCCCTTCTGTCTTCTCCTCTCTCTGCATGCCCTTCTATTCTCTCCTCTTTCTAGATTTCCTATTTTTCTTTTCTTCTCTCTGGATGCTCTTCTGTTCTCTCCTCTCTCTGCATGCCCTTCTGTTTTCTCTTCCCTCTATATGGCCTTCTGGTCTCTCCTTTCTCTGGATGCCCTTCTGGTTTCTCCTCTCTCTGGATTTCCTTCTGTACTTTCCTCTCTCTGGATGCCGTTCTATCCTCTCCTTTTTCTGGATGCCCTTCTGTCTTCTCCTCTCTCTGGATGCCATTCTATCCTCTCCTTTCTCTGGATGCCCTTCTGTCATCTCCTCTCTCTGGATGCCCTTCTGTCTTCTCCTCTCTCCCTATGCCTATCTGTTCTCTCCTCTCTCCGGATGCCCTACTGTCTTCTCCTCTCTTTGGATGTCCTTCTATTCTCCCCTAACATTGGATGCCCTACTGTCTTCTCCTCTCTCTGGATGTCCTTCTATTCTCCCCTAACATTGGATGCCCTTCTGTTCTCTCCTCTCACTGGATGCCATTCTGTCCTCTCCTCTCTCTGGATGCCCTTCTGTCTTCTCCTCTTTTTGAATGCATTTCTGTTCTCTCCTCTTTCTGGATGATATTCTGTCATTTACTCTCTCTTCCGATGTCCTTCTGTTCTCTCCTCTCTCCAAATGCCTTTCTGTTCTTTCCTCTCTCTGGTTCCCTTCTGTCTTCTCCTTTAATGAATGCACTTCTGCTCTCTCCTCTTTATGGATGCCCTTCTGTTCTCTAATCAATCTAGATGCCATTCTGTCTTCTCCTCTCTCTGTATGGCCTTCTGTACTATTTTATGTGGATGCCCTTTTTGCTCTCTTCTCTCTGGATGCCCTTCTGTATTCTCATATCTTCTGATGTACTTCTGTCTTCTCCTCTTTCTGGATGCCCCTTGGTTTTCTCCTCTCTTGATGCCCTTCTACTCTCTCCTCTCACTGGATGCCCTTCTGTTCACTCCTCTCTCTGGATTCCCTTCTGTCTTCTCCTCTCTCTTGATGCCCTTCTCTTCTCTCCTCTTTCTGGATGCCCTTCTGTTCTCTCTTCTCTTTGGATGCCCTTCGGTCTTCTTGTCTCCTTGGATGCCCTTTAGGTCTCTCCTCTCTCTGCATACCCTTCTGTCGTCTCCTATCTCAGGATGCACTTCTGTTCTCTCCTCTCTCTGCATTCCCTTTTTATCTTTTCCTCTCTCTGTATGCCCTTCTGTCAACTCCTCTCTCTGGATGACCTTTTATCTTCTAATCTCTCCCGATGCCCTTCTGTTCTATCCTCACTCTGAATGCCCTTCTGTTCTCTCCTCTTTCTGGATTCCCTATTTTTCTTTTCCTCTCTCTGGATGCCCTTGTGTCATCTCCTCTCTCTGGATGACCTTCAGTCTTCTCCTCTCTCCCAATGCCCATCTTTTCTCTCCTCTCTCCAGATGCCCTATTGTCTTTTACTCTCTCTGGATGTCCTTCTATTCTACCCTAACATTGGATGCCCTTCTGTTCTCTCCTCTCATTGGATGCCAGCCATTCTGTCCTCTCCTCTCTCTGGATGCCCTTCTGTCTTCTCCTCTTTCTGGATGCATTTCTGTTCTCTCCTCTCTTTGAATGATATTCTGTCATTTACTCTCTCTTCCTGTTGCCCTTCTGTTCTCTCCTCTCTCCGAATGCTCTTCTGTTCTCTCCTCTCTCTGGATTCGCTTCTGTCTTCTCCTCTCTCTTGATGCCCTCTGTTCTCTCCTCTTTCTGGATGCCCTTCTGCTCTATCTTCTCTCCGGATGCCCTTCAGTATTCTCCTCTCCCTGGATGCTCTTCTGCACTCTCCTCTCTCTGGATGCCCTTCGGTTCTCTCCTCTCTCTGGAATCCCTTCTGTCTTCTGCTCTCACTTGATGCCCTTATACTCTTCTTTCTGGATGCCCTTCTGTTCTCTCTTCTCTCTGGATGACCTTCAGTCTTCTCCTCTTCCTGGATGCCCTTCTGGTCTCTCCTCTTTCTAGATGCCCTTCTGTTCTCTCCTCTCTCTGGATTCCCTTCTGTCTTCTCCAATCTCTGGATGCTCTTCTGTTCTCTCCTCTCACTGCATACCTTTCTGTCATCTCCTCTCTCAGGATGCACTTCTGTTCTCTCCTCTCTATCTCTATGCATTCCCTTTTTATCTTTTCTTATCTCTGGATGCCCTTCTGTCATCTCCTCTCTCTGGATGACCTTTTGTCTTCTCCTCTCTCCCAATGCCCTTCTGTAATCTCCTCACTCCGAATGCCCTTCTGTTCTCTACTCTCTCTGGATTCGCTTCTGTGTTCTCCTTCTCTGGATGCCCTTCTGTTCTCTCCTCTTTCTGGATGCCCTTCTGTTCTCTCCTCTATCTAGATGCCCTTCTGTTTTCTCCTCTCTCTGTATGGCCTTCTGTACTATTTTATGTGGATGCCCTTCTTTGCTCTCCTCTCTCTAGATGCCTTTCGGGTCTCTCCTCTCTAAGGCTGCTCTACTGTCTTCTCCTCTCTCTGGATGCCCTTCTACTCTCTTCTCTCTCTGGATGCCCTTCTGAACTCTCTTCTCTCTGGATTCCCTTCTGTCTTCTCATCTCTTTTGATAACATTCTGTTCTCTCCTTAATCTGCATGCCTTTCTGTTTTCTCCTCTCTCCGGATGCCCTTCTGTCTTCTCCTCTCTCTCTCTATGCCCTTCTGGTCTCTCCTCTCTCTGGATGCCCTTTTTTTCTCTCCTCTCTCTGGATTCCCTTCTTTCTTCTCCTCTCTCTGGATGCCGTTATATCCTCTCCTCTCTCTGGATACCCTTCTGTCTTCTCCTCTCTCTGGATGCACTTCTGTTCTCTCCTCTTTCTGGATTCCCTATTTTTCTTTTCCTGTCTCTGGATGTCCTTTTGTCATCTCCTCTCTCCAGATGCCCTTCTGTCTTCTCCGCTTTCTGGATGCCCATTTGTTCTCTCCTCTCTCCGGATGCCCTACTGTCTTCTCCTCTCTCTGGATGCCCTTCTATTCTCTAATCTCTCTAGATTCCCATCTGTCTTCTCCTCTCTCTTGATGCCCTTCTGTTTTCTCCTCTTTCTGGATGCCCTTCTGTTCACTCCTCTCACATGATGCCCTTCTGTCTTCTCCTCTCCCAGGATGCCCTTCTGGTCTCTCTGCTCTCTGGATGCCCTTCTACTCTCTCCTCTCTATTGATGACCTTTTATGCTCTCCTCTTTCTGGATGCCCTTTTTTCTCTCCTCTCTAGATACCCTTCTGTCTTCTCCTCTCTCTGGATGCCGTTCTATCCTCTCCTTTCTCTGGATGCCCTTCTGTCTTCTCCTCTCTCTGGATGCACTTCTATTCTCTCCGCTTTCTGGATTCCCTATTTTTCTTTCCCTCTCTCTGGATGCCCTTCTGTTCTCTTCTCTCTCTGGATGCCCTTCTGTTCTCTACTCTTTCGAGATTCCCTCTTTTTCTTTGCCTCTCTCTGGATGTCCTTCTGTCATCTCCTCTCTCTGGATGACCTTCTGTCTTCTCCTCTCTCTTGATGTCCTTCTGTTCTCTCCTCTTTCTGGATGCCCTTCTGTTCTCTATTCTCTCTGAATTCCCTTCGGTCTTCTCCACTCCATGGATGACCTTCTGGTCACTCTTCTCTCTGGATGCCCTTCTGTTCGCTCCTCTGTATGGATTCGCTTCTGTCTTGTCTTCTCTCTGGATTCCCTTCTGTTCTCTCTTCTCACAGGATGTCCTTCTGTCCTCTCCTCTCTCTGGATTCCCTTTTGTCTTCTCCTCTCTCTGAATGCCCTTCTGTTCTCTACTCTCTCTGAATTCCCTTTTGTCTTCTCCTCTCTCTGGATGCTGTTCTATTCTCTGCTCTCTATGGATACCCTTCTGCCTTCTCTCTCAGGATGCACTTCTGTTCTCTCCTATTTCTGGATTCCCTATTTTGGTTTTCCAGTCTCTGGATGCCCTTCTGTCATCTCCTCTCTCTGGATAACCTTCTGTCTTCTCCTCTCTCCCGATGCCCATCTGTTCTCTCCTCTCTCCAGATGCCATAATGTTTTCTCCTCTATCTGAATGCCCTTCTATTCTCCCCTAACATTGGATGCCCTTCTGTTCTCTCCTCTCACAGGCTGCCATTCTGTCCTCTCCTCTCTCTGGATGCCATTCTGTCTTCTCCTCTTTCTGGATGTATTTCTGTTCTCTCCTCTCTCTGGATGACCTTCTCTCTTTTCCTTTCTCTTCCGATGCCCTTCTGTTCTCTCCTCTCTCCGAATGCCCTTCTGTTATCTCCTCTCTCCGGATTCGATTCTGTCTTCTTCTTTAATGGATGCAGTTCTGTTCTCTTCTCTTTCTGCATGCCCTTCTGTTCTCTCCTCTATCTAGATGCCCTTCTGTCTTCTCTTCTTAATGTATGGCCTTCTGTACTATTTTATGTGGATACCCTTCATTGCTCTCCTCTCTCCGGATGCCCTTCTCTTCTCTCCTCACTCCAGATGCCCTACTCTCTTCTCCTCTTTCTGGACGCCCTTCTAATCTCTCCTCTCTCTGGATGCCCTTCTGTTCTCTCTTCTCTCTGGATTCCTTTCTGTCTTCTCCTCTCTCTTGATGACCTTCTGTTCTCTCCTTTTTCTGAATGCCTTTCTGTTCTCTCCTCTATCTGGATGCCCTTCTGTCTTCTCCTATCTCTGGATGCTCTTCTGGTCTCTCCTCTCTCTGCATGCTGTTCTCTTCTCTCTTCTCTCTGGATTCCATTTGTCTTCTCCTCTCTCTGGATGCCATTCTATCTACTCCTCTCCTGGATACCCTTCTGTCTTCTCCTCTCTCTGGATGCACTTCTGTTCTCTCCTCTTTCTGGATTCCTTATTTTTCTTATTCTCTCTGGACGCCCTCCTGTTATCTCCTCTCTACAGATGCACTACTGTCCTCTCCTCTCTCTGGATGCCCTTCTACTTACTCCTCTCTATTGATGACCTTCTGTTCTCTCCTCTTTCTGGATGCCCTTCTGTTCTCTCCTCTCTCCGGATACCCTTTTGTCTTCTCCTCTCTCTCTCAATGCCCTTCTAGGCTCTCCTCACTCTGGATGCCCTCTTATTTTCTCCTCTCTGGATACCCTTCTGTCTTCTCCTCTCTCTGGATGCCGGTCTATCCTCTCCTTTCTCTGGATGCCCTTCTGTCTTCTCCTCTCTCTGGATGCACTTCTGTTCTCTACTCTTTCTAGATTCCCTATTTTTCTTTTCCTCTATCCCGATGCCCATCTGTTCTCTCCTCTCTCCGGATGCCCTACTGTCTTCTCCTCTCTCTGTATGCCCTTCTATTCTCCCCTAACATTGGATGCGCTTCTGTTCTCTCCTCTCACTGGCTATCATTCTGTCCTCTCCTCTCTCTGGATGCACTTCTGTCTTCTCCTCTTTCTGGATGCATTTCTGATCGCTTCTCTCTCTGGATGCCCTTCTGTCTTTTCCTCTCTCTTCCGATGCCCTTCTGTTCTCTCCTCTCTCTGAATGCCCTTCTGTTCTCTCCTATCTCTGGATTCGCTTCTGTCTTCTCTTTAATGGATGGCCTTCTGTTCTCTTCCCTTTCTGCATGCCCTTCTGTTCTCTCCTCTATCTAGATACCCTTCTGTTTTCTCTTCTCTCTGTATGGACTTCTGTACTATTTTATGTGGATGCCCTTCTTTGCTCTCCTCTCTCCGTATGCCCTTCTGTCTCTCCTCTCTCCAGATGCCCTACTGTCTTCTCCTCTCTCTGGATGTCCTTCTACTCTCTCCTCTCTATTGATGACCTTCTGTTCTCTCCTCTTTCTGGGTGCACTTCTGTTTTCTCCTCGCTGGATACACTTCTGTCTTCTTCTCTTTCTCTCAATGGCCTTCTAGGGTCTCCTCTCTCTGGATGCCATTTTATTCTCTCCTCTCTGGATACCGTTCTGTCTTCTCCTCTCTCTGGATGCCCTTCTATCCTCTCCTTTCTCTGGATGCCCTTCTGTCTTCTTCTCCCACTGGATGCACTTCTGTTCTCTCTTCTTTCTGGATTCCCTATTTTTCTTTTCCTCCCCTGTTTTCTCCTCTCTCCGGATGCCCTACTGTCTTCTCCTCTCTCAGGATGCCCTTTTGTTCTCCCCTAATATTGGATGCCCTTCTGTCATCTCCTCTCTCTGGATGCCATTCTGTCCTCTCCTCTCTCTGGATTCCCTTCTGTCTTCTCCTCTTTCTGGATGCATTTATGTTCACTCCTCTCTCTGGATGCCCTTCTGTCATTTCCTCTCTCTTCTGATGCCTTCTGTTCTCTCCTCTCTCTGAATGTCCTTCTGTTCTCTCCTATCTCTGGATTCGCTTCTGTCTTCTACTTTAATGGATGCCCTTTTGTTCTCTCCTCTTTCTGGATGCCCTTCTGTTCTCTCCTCTCTCCAGATACCCTTCTGTCTTCTTCTCTCTCTCTCAATGGCGTTATAAGTTCTCCTCTCTCTGGATGCCCTTTTATTCTCTCCTCTCTGGATACCCTTCTGTCTTCTCCTCTCCCTGGATGCCGTTCTATCCTCTCCTTTCTCTGGATGCCCTTCGGTCTTCTCCACTCTCTGCATGCCCTTCTGTTCTCTCCTCTCTCCGGATGCCCTACTGTCTTCTCCTCTCTCTGGATGCCCTTCTATTCTCCCCTAACATTGGGTGCCTTTTGTTCTCTCCCCTCACTGGTTGCCATTCTATCCTCTCTTCTCTCTGGATGCCCTTCTGTCTTCTCCTCTTTCTGGATGCATTTCTGTTCTCTCCTCTCTCCGAATGCCCTTCTGTTCTCTCTTATCTCTGGATTTGCTTCTGTCTTCTACTTTAATGGATGCCCTTCTGTTCTCTCCTCTTTCTGCATGCCCTTCTGTTCTCTCCTCTATCTAGATGCCCTTCTGTCTTCTCTTCTCTCTATATGCCCTTCCGTACTATTTTATATGGATGCCCTTCTTTGCTCTCATCTCTCTAGATGCCCTTCTGTTCCCTCCTCTCTCTGGATGTCCTAATGGATGCCCTTCTGTTCTCTCCTCTTTCTGTATGCCCTTCTGTTCTCTCCTCTATCTAGATGCCCTTCTGTCTTCTCTTCTCTCTATATGGCCTTCCGTACTATTTTATATGGATGCCCTTCTTTGCTCTCATCTCTCCAGATGCCCTTCTGTTCCCTCCTCTCTCTGGATGTCCTAATGGATGCCCTTCTGTTCTCTCCTCTTTCTGCATGCCCTTCTGTTCTCTCCTCTATCTAGATGCCCTTCTGTCTTCTCTTCTCTCTATATGGCCTTCCGTACTATTTTATATGGATGCCCTTCTTTGCTCTCATCTCTCCAGATGCCCTTCTGTTCCCTCCTCTCTCTGGATGTCCTACTGTCTTCTCATCTCTCTGGATGCCCTATTGACTTCTCATCTCTCTGGATGCCCTTCTACTCTCTGCTCTCTTTGGATGCCCTTCTGTTCTCTCTTCTCTCTGGATTCCTTTCTGTCTTCTCCTCTCTCTTGATGACCTTCTGTTCTCTCCTTTTGCTGAATGCCTTTCTGTTCTCTCTTCTATCCGGATGCCCTTATGTCTTCTCTCTCTGTCTATGCTCTTCTGGTCTCTCCTCTCTCTAGATGCCCTTTTTTTTTCTCCTCTCTCTGGATTCCCTTCTGTCTTCTCCTCTCTCTGGATGCCATTCTATCTTCTCCTCTCTCTGGATACCCTTCTCTCTTCTCCTCTCTCTGGATGCACTTCTGTTCTCTCCTCTTTCTGGATTCCTTATATTTCTTTTCCTGTCTCAAGATGCCCTTCTGTCATCTCCTATCTTCAGATGCCCTACTGTCCTCTCCTCTCTCTGGATGCCCTTCTGTTCTCTACTCTCTCTGGATTCCCTTCTGTCTTCTCCTCTCTATGGATGCTGTTCTATCCTCTGCTCTCTATGTATGCCCTTCTGTCTTCTCCTCTCTCTGGGTGCACTTCTGTTCTCTCCTCTTTCTGGATTCCCTATTTTTCTTTTCCTCTCTCTAGATGCCCTTCTGTTCTCTCCTCTCTTTGGATGCCCTTCTATCTTCTCTTCTCTCTGGATGGCCTTCTGGGCTCTCAACTATCTGGATGCTCTTCTGTTCTCTCCTCTCTCTTGATTCCCTTCTATCTTCTCCTCTCTCTGGATGCTGTTCTATCCTCTCCTCTCTATGGATGCCCTTTTGTCTTCTCCTCTCTCTGGATGCACTTCTCTTCTCTCCTCTTTCTGGATTCCCTATTTTATCATTTCTGTGGATGCCCGTCTATCATCTTTTCTCTCTGGATGACCTTCTGTCTTCTCCTCTCTCCCGATGCCCATCTGTTCTCTCCTCTCTTCGGATGCCCTACTGTCTTCTCTTCTCTCTGGATGTCCTTCTATTCTCCACTAACATTGGATGCCCTTCTCTTCTCTCCTCTCCCTTGATGCCCTTCTACTTTCTCCTCTCTCTGGACTCCCTTCTGTTCTCTCCTCTCTCTGGATTCCCTTCTGTCTTCTCCTCTCTCTTGATGCCCTTCCGTTCTCTCCTCTTTCTAGAATCCCTTCTGTTCTCTATTCTCTCCTGATGCCCATCGGTCTTCTCCACTCTCTGGATGCCCTTCTGGTGTATCCTCTCTCTGGATGCCCCTCTGTTCACTCCTCTGTATAGATTCGCTTCTGTCTTCTCCTCTCTCTGGATGCCCTTCTGTTCTCTGTTCTCTCGGGATGTCCTTCTGTCCTCTCCTCTCTCTGGATTCCCTTCTGTCTTCTCCTCTCTCTGGATGCCCTTCTGTTCTCTCCTCTTTTTGAAAGCCCTTCTGTTCTCTCTTCTCACCTGATACAAATCGGTCTTCTCCTCTCCCTTCTGTTCTCTCCTCTCTAAGCATACGCTTCTGTTGTCTCCACTCACAGGATGCACTTCTGTTCTCTCCTCTCTCTGAATTCCCTTTTTATCTTTTCCTCTCTCTGGATGCCCTTCTGTTTTCTCCTCTCTCTGGATGACCTTTTGTCTTCTCCTTTCTCCCGATACCCTTCTGTTCTCTCCTCTCTCTTGATTCGCTTCTGTCTTCTCCTTTTCTGGATGCCCTTCTGATCTCTCCTCTTTTTTGTTGCCCTTCTGTTCTCTCCTATATCTAGATGGCCTTCTACCCTCTCCTCTCTCTGGATGCCCTCCGGTTCTATCTTCTCTCTGGATTCCCTTCTGTCTTCTCCTTTCCCTTGATGACCTTCTGTTCTCTACTTTTTCTGGATTCCCAATTTTTTTCCTCTCTCTGGATGCCCTTCTGTCATCTCCTCTCTCTGGATGACCTTTCAAACTCTCCTCTTTCTGGGTGCCCTTCTGTTCTTTCTTCTCTTTGGATGCCTCTCTCTGTCTCAATGCCTTTCTGGTCTCTCCTCTCTCTGGATGCCCTTTATTCTCTCCCCTCTTTGGATTCCCGTCAGTATTCTACTCTCTCTAGATGCCGTTCTATCCAATCCTCTCTCTGGATGGCCTTTTGTCTTCTCTCTCTGGATGCACTTCTGTTCTTTCCTCTTTCTGGATTCCCTATTTTTCTTTTCCTCTCTCTGAATGCCCTTCTGTAATCTCTTCTCTCCAGATGCCCTTCTGTCTTCTCCTCTCTCTGGATGCCCTTCTGGTCTCTCCTCTCACTGGATGCCATTTGATTCTCTCCTCTCTCTGGATTCCCTTCTGTCTTCTCCTCTCTCTGTATGCCCTTCTGTCTTCTCCTCTCTCTAGATGCACTTCTGTTCTCTCCTATTTCTGGATTCCTTATTTTTCTTTTCCTCTCTGGATGTCCTTCTGTCATCTCCTCTCTCTGGATGACCTTCTGTCTTCTCCTCTCTCTGAATGCCCTTCTGTTCTCTCTTCCCTTTGGATTCCCTTCTGTCTTCTTCTCTCTCTGGATGCTCTTCTGTTCTCTCCTCTCTCCGGATGCCCTTCTGTCTTCTCCTCTCTCTGGATGCCATTCTGGTCTCTCCTCGCTCTGGATGCCCTTCTGTTCTCTCCTCTCTCTTGATGCCCTACTGTCTTCTCCTCTCTCTGGATGCCCTTCTTCTAACTTCTCTCTGGATGTGAAGACCTGCATACTCGGGAGACACTTCTTCAAGCCTTCGGAAATCTTGAACACAAAGATCACAAGAAAACTTACCTGGCTGCAGTCAGCAGAGGCTTTAATATGGAAATAAGCCAGGTGGTCAAAACGACAAGCTCTTTAACTACAAGAGCAAGATTTTTGTCCCCGAGTGGTGGATTAAAGGGTCTTTTATAGAATGGTGTGGGGAAAGGAAGGCAGTTTCACGCGCTTATACATGAATGGTTGCATTTTCGTGTGCTTACACATGAATGGTTGCATTTTCGTGCAGTTACACATGAATAGTTGTGTTTTCCCATGGTTACACATGATTGGTTGTTTTACAAAGTTTGAACATAGCACTGGGAAGACGAAGGGAGGGGTAGCCAATAACAGTGGAACATTTCTGAGGGATCTAGCCCAAATGATCTAGAGTCATGTGAAATCACTCTGCACACACATTCTTCTCAAAAATGTGGTTTTTACCATGCTATTGTGTCCTATCCTGCCATTTACCAACTATTTCAGATTAACTATCTTTGCTTCTTCCTGCTATAGCCCCACCTAGGTGGCAGCATCTTTTATCTGTGGTCAGAAATGTGTCTTCCTGCCTTGGACAAGGCTTGAGGAGTTTAATCCAGCAATTGTCCTTCACCTGGAATGTGAAGGCCTGAAATCTTATTTTCAGTTCCGGGTTCTGTAAAGCAAAAAATCTACACGTATTTCAAAATATGGCCTTTATACTTTTTTATGCTACAGATGCCCTTCTGTTCTCTCCTCACTTTGTATGCCCTTCTGTCTTCCCCTCTCTCGGGATGCTTTTCTGTTCTCTCCTCTCTCTGGATTCCCTTCTGTTCTCTACTAACATTGGATGCACTTCTGTTCTCTCCTCTCACTGGATGCCATTCTGTCCTCTCCCATCTCTGAATGCCCTTCTGTCTTCTCCTCTCTCTGGATGCATTTCTGTTCTCTCCTCTCTCTGGATGACCTTCTGTCTTCTCCACTATCCCTATGCCCTTCTGTTCTACCTCTCTCCAAATGCCCTTCTGTTCTCTCTTCTCTGGATTTGATTCTGTCTTCTCCTTCTCTGGATGTCCTTCTGTTCTCTCCTCTCATTGGACGCCATTCTGTCCTCTCCTCTCTCTGGATGCACTTCAGTTTTCTCCTCACACTGGATGCCCTTCTGCTCTCTCCTCTCTCTGGATGCCCATTTGTTCTATTCTCTCTCAGGATTTCCTACTGTCTTTTCCTCTCTCTTGATGCACTTCTACACTCTCCTCTCTCTGGATGCCCTTCTGTGCTCTCCTCTCTCTGGATTCCCTTCTATCTTCTCCTCTCTCTTGATGACCCTCTGTTCTCTCCTCACCCCAGATGCCCTTCTGTCTTCTCCTCTCTCTCTCTCTCAATGCCCTTCTTTGATCTCATCTCTCTGGATGCCCTTCTGTCTTCTCCTATCTCCTGATGCCCTTCTGTCTTCTCCTCTTTCTGGATGCCCTTCTGTCTTCTCCTCTCTCTGGATGCCCTTCTGCTCTCTCCTCTCGCTGGATGCTCTTCTGTTCTCTCCTGTCTCCAGTTGAACATCTGTCTTCTCCTCTCTCTGGATGCCCTTTTGTTCTCTCCTCTCTCCAGATGCCCTTCTGTCTTCTCCTCTCTCCAGATGCCCTTCTGTCTTCTCCTCTCTCTGGATGCCCTTCTGTTCTCTCCTCTCTCCGGTTGCCCTTCTGTCTTCTCCTCTCTCTGGGTGCCCTTCTATTCTCTCCTCTCTCTGGATACCCTACTGTTCTCTCCTCTCTCTGGATGCCCTTCTGTCTTCTCCTCTCTCTGGATGCCCTTCTGGTCTCTCCTCTCGCTGGATGCTCTCCTGTTCTCTCCTCTCTCTGGATTACCTTCTGTCTTTTCCCCTCTCTGGATGCCATTCTATCCTCTCCTCTCTCTGAATGCCCTTCTGTATTCTCCTCTCTCTGGATGCACTTCTGTTCTCTCCTCTTTCTGGATTTCCTATTTTTTCCTCTCTCTGGATGCCCTTCTGTCATCTCTCTCTGGATGCCCTTCTGTCTTCTCCTCTCTCTGGATGCCCTTCTGGTCTCTCCTCTCGCTGGATGCCCTCCTGTTCTCTCCTCTCTCTGGATTGCCTTCTGTCTTTTCCTCTCTCTGGATGCCGTTCTATCCTCTCCTCTCTCTGAATGCCCTTCTGTATTCTCCTCTCTCTGGATGCACTTCTGTTCTCTCCTCTTTCTGGATTTCCTATTTTTTCCTCTCTCTGGATGCCCTTCTGTCATCTCTCTCTGGATGCCCCTCTGTCTTCTCCTCTCTCCCAATTCCCATCTGTTCTCTCCTCTCTCCGAATGCCCTTCTGTTCTCTCTTCTTTCTGGATTCACTACTGTCTTCTCTTTCTCTGGATGCCCTTCTGTTCTCTCCTCTCTCTGGATGCCCTTGTGTCCTCTTCTCTCTGGATGCCTTTCTGTTCTATCCTCTCTCTGGATGCCCTTCTTTTCTATTCTCTTTCTGGATGGCCTTCCGTGCTCTCCTATCTGGATGCCCTTCTGTCTTCTCCTCTCTGAATGCCCTTCTGTTCTCTCTTCTCTTTGGATTTTCTTCTGTCTTCTCCTATCTCTGGATGCCTTTCTGCACTCTCTTCTCTCTTCATGCACTTCTGTCCTCTCCTCTCTCCGGCTTCCTTTCTGTTCTCCCTTAACATTGATTCCCTTCTGTTCTCTCCTCTCACTGGATTCCATTCTGTCCTCTCCTCTCTCTGGATGCCCTTCAGTCTTCTTCTCTCTCCGGTTGCCCTTCAGTCCTCTTCTCTCTCTGGATGTCCTTCAGTCTTCTGCTGTCTCTGGATGGGCTTGGGTTCTCTCCTCTTTCTGCATTCTCTCCTGTTCACTCTTCTTTCTGGATGTGCTTCTGTTCTCTTTTCTCTTGGGATGTCCTTCTTTATTTTCCTCTCTCTGGATTGCCTTCTGCCTTCTCCTCTCTCTTAATGCCCTTCTGTTCTCTTCTCGTTCTGGATGCCCTTCTGTTCTCTCCTCTCTCCGCATACCCTTCTGTCGTCTCCTCTCTCAGGATACACTTCTGTTCTGTCCTCTCACTGCATTCCCTATTTTTTTCCTCTCTCTGGATGCCCTTCCGTCATCTCCTCTCTCTGGATGACTTTCTGTCTTCTCCTCTCTCCCAATGCCCTTCTGTTTTCTCCTCTCTCTGAATGCCTTTTTGTTCTTTCCTCTCTCTGGATTCACTTCTGTCTTCGTTTTCTCTGGATGCCCTTCTCTTCTCTCCTCTTTGTGGATGACCTACTGTTCTCTCCTCTATCTAGATGCCCTTCTGTCTTCTCCTCTCTCTGTATGGCATTCTGTACTATTTTATGTGGATGCCCTTCTTTGTTCTACTATCTCTGGATGGACTTCTCTTCTCTGATCTCTCTAGATGCCCTTCTGTCCCCTCTTCTCTCTGGATGCCCTTCTGTTCTCTTCGATCCCTGAATGCCTTCTGTCCTCTCCTCTCTCAGGATGCCCTTTTGTTCTCTTCTGCACCTTTATGCCTTCTCTCTTCTCTTCTTTCTTTATGCCTTTCTGTTCTCTGCTCTCTCTTGAAGCCCTTCTGTTTGCTCCACTCTCTGGATAACCTTCTGTTCTCTCGTTTCTCTGGATGACCTTCTGTTCTCTAGTCTCTCTAGATGCCCTTCTGTCTTCTCCTCTCTCTGAATGCCCTTCTGCTCTCTGCTCTCTCTGGATGCCCTTCTGTTCTCAACTCTTT